>NC_054469.1:96697262-96999372 GCF_017639515.1 Carcharodon carcharias
ATTTCCTTGCTTTGTTTGCCTTTCACAAATACGTTACCTCACAGTTCTGTGGATTGAGTTCCATTTGCCACTTCTCCAGCCACTCAAAAAAACCATTGATATAATTCTGGAAACAACAGCTATCCTCTTCACTATCAACTACACGGTCAATTTTTGTGTCATCTGCAAATTTCCAAATCATGCCTCCCACATTTAAGTCCAAATTGTTAATATATACAACTAAAAACATGGAATGGCACTGGAAACCATTTTGCACTTGCAAAAACATCCATTAACCATTACTCTTTGTTTCCTATCACTGAGCCAATTTTGGATCCAACTAGCCATTTTCCCTGATATCTCAAGGGATTTCGCTTTCTTGACCGGACTGCCATGTGGGACCTTGTCAAATGTCTTACTAAGATTCATATAGACAACATCCACTGCACTACCCTCATCAATCCCCCAGTTACTTCCTCAAAAAATTCTATTCAGTTAGTAAGGCATGATCCTCCCCTAACAAAGCCATACTGACTATCTGGGCCTTTCTAAATGACAGTTTATTCTATCTCTAAGAATTGATTTGAATAATTTGCACACCACTGAAGTCAGACTGACTGGCCTATAATTTTCTGGCCTATCCTTGCACCCTTTTTAAATAATGGTACAATAGCCACGGACGTCCAATCCTCTGGTACCTTGGCTATATCTACTGAGGATTGGAAAATGATCCTCAGTGCATCCATTATTTCCTCCCTGGCTTCCTTGAACAACCTGGGATACAAACAATCTGGCCCTGGTGATTTATCCACCTTCAAGGATGCCAGTCCCTCCAGTGCTTCCTCTCTCATTATGCTCATTGTATCTAATATTTTGCACTCTTCTTCTTCAATTAGCATGTGTGCATCATCCCTATCCTTAGTGAAAACAAAGACAAAGTGCTCCTTGGCCAGAATTTTACGCTGGCTGTGTGGGTGTGCGCCCGACCTGAAAGTGTGTGAAATTGCATGAGAAGACATTGTCACGCACTCGCACGATATTTTGCTTGGTGGGCGGGTGCAGCAATCGGAAGTGCGCCTGCTGACAATTAAATGGGCAGTTAAGCCTATTAAGGAATCAATTGAGATCAGTTTTACATGGCCTGTCCATTTTTATGATTGGCGGATGGGCCCATTGGCCAGGCGGCCTTTACATTTTTGCTGAAACCTCTATTCAGGGCGGGATGAAATTTCCCAGGTGAAATTTAATATAAAAAGTTGCCTGGAGACTGATGTTTTTTTGAGTTCTGCTGTCATGTGCTTGAAGGTGTTTCATAGACACATTGTTGTGCATTCTTCCTTGTTATTTAATCTGTACAGGTCTGCAGCTCCCTAAGGCAGCTCTGCATCAGCTGTCTGCCTTCAGGGAGCTCACTATAAGTGCCCACCCTCACCCTCACTTTTGTCGGTGCCTGCCCTCGTCCCACCCCCCTCGGCAGCACTGAGGCTTCCCCAGTGCTCAATTCATGCTGGCTAGCCGTTAATTGGCCAGCCAGAGTGAAATTGTGTTTGGGGGCCGATCGTGGGCAGAAGCGCATTTCACATTTGCTTCTTGGCCTGCCAATCATGCACGCCTGATGAACGTAAGAGTCATGCCCTTGAGAACCCTGCCAACATTTTCAGCATCAACACACAAGTTATCATGCGCATCTCTGTTAGGCCCTACCCGTTCCTTAGTTATACAATTGCTCTTAATGTACCGATAAAACTTCTTTGGATTTTCTTTGAATTTACCTGCCAATTTTTTTTGTATCCTCTCTTTGCTTTCCGAATCTCCTTTTTACTTTACCCCTGTACTTTCTGTACTCCTCAAGGCTTTCTGCAGTATTAAGCTTTTTGTGACTGCCATAATCTAGAATTGCGCCCTTTCTCACTGGGCTTCTTATGTGCTGGCTAAAAAAATTCTCTTGAATGGAGTTCAAGAATTTTGTGCCCTCTGTGCCCTTCACACTGTTCATACCCAATTGATATGAGGATAGTTGAAGTCTCTAACTATTACTGCCCTATTGTTTTTGCATTCAGAAATTTGCCTATGTATTTGTTCTTCTAATTCCCTTCTATTATTTGGGGGTCTGTAGTACATTCCTAACAATGTGGCTGCCCCTTCTATATTATTATTATATATATCTTCGGCTTTATCTTACCTTGCATGTTTGTGGATAATCGGGGGCTTTGGGTTTGGCAGTACCATCCTTATTATTTATGGGGACAAGTCTACACTGTGCCTATAGAATCCCACTTTTGATATCCTCCCACAGAGTTGATAGTTTTTCCTTCTAATCGCTGCATCCAGTCCACTCTCACCAGTTCACCTCTAAGCTTTGTAAAATTTGTCTTCCCCAATTTAGAACTTTTACTCCTGTTCTACTTTTGTCCTTTTCCATATTGATGCTAAATCTAATTATTATTGCCACTATCTCCAAAATTGTCCCCCATTGCTACTTCATCCACTTGCCCAGCTTCATTTCCCAAGGATAAATCTAGATTTGCGCCCTCTCTCACTGGGCTTCTTATGTGCTGGCTAAAAAAATTCTCTTGAATGGAGTTCAAGAATTTTGTGCCCTCTGTGCCCTTCACACTGTTCATACCCAATTGATATGAGGATAGTTGAAGTCTCTAACTATTACTGCCCTATTGTTTTTGCATTCAGAAATTTGCCTATGTATTTGTTCTTCTAATTCCCTTCTATTATTTGGGGGTCTGTAGTACATTCCTAACAATGTGGCTGCCCCTTATATATTTCTGAGCTCAACCCATATGACTTCATTTGATGCTTCATTTACTATATCATCCCTTCTCGCAGCTGTAATTGTTTCTTTAACCAATAATGCCCCACCTTTTTTATCCTTGTCTGATTTTTTGTTTCATTGTGTCAAATCACTGAAATTTGAGATGAATCGTATTTTTTTTATTATTGTAAATTGGGAATCGTATTTAGGATCCAAATTTGAGAGAAAATACCAAGGAACTAAGGAAGAATGGTAATTTTTCCTGAAGGTTTCATGTTAACTGCTTTGAATGACTGAGTCTGATTCATCTTGTTTTCAGAGGTGATGAACAGAGACTTTTCTGATGGCAGCCTTAGCTCATGGGTGGTGAGACCTTGCCCTCCACTAGCCCCCCGCCTTACTGAGGCATCCCTGCCTATGATGTAGATATACCAGCAAGATCATGTTCTGTTGTTAGTATGTACTTTATCCTGTATTACATGTACTAATTGCATCAAAAAGTGGCATGTTGAAATGATGAGGACACTTTGGTGATTTTATACAAATGTATTGGTCCACATTCTTGACAGTAATAGAAAGTAAACAAAGGCAACGCTACAACCCACCTGGAGACTAATAATTCCACCATTTGAAGTGGCCTTGAAGCATGAGTATTTCACTACAGATCTTAAAATGTGCTATAATTCCCAGCTCTTCACATTGCAGTGGGTTTGCCTCTTTGCACTATACTGGACTGTAACTTATGACTAGCGTTGGAAAGTGCTGGCCTGCAACAGTTAGAAGAAATAAACAACTATTTACCTGACCTTGAAAATTAAGTTGCAACTTCTGTTTGCTGGAGCTGCTTGGGGCCTGCTTCGAAAGACTTCTTGCAGGCCCCAGCAAAGTGTAGCTCCAGTGTATTCAAGGAGGCCATGCCCATTTTTTTTACAGCACTTGCTGCCATAAAGCAGGTAAGTTTAAAGGGCCAGGGAACTTGACAAGCCAGAGGGAAGGTAAGTATCTAAGGTACGTAGATAGGATTTGGGGGTGTGGGGGTGTACTGGGGGTGGTCCGGGAGTGTGGGTCAAATCCACGGCTGTGTTGGGCTGGGGGCTGGGGGTGGGTGGGTGTCGGTCAGAGATCCGGGGCTGAGGGCGGAGATTGGTCAGAGGTCCGCTGGGGGGGGTTCAAAGTTATGGGGGATGGGGGTGGGTGCTCCATAGTTGGAGGTTGGTTGGAACTCCAGGGAGTCATGGGAGGGGGGCTGTCGGAGATCTGGAGTGTCAAGGTGGGGGTAGTCTGAAGTCTGGGGGTGGGGATTGGTGGGAGTCTAAGATCGAGGGAGTTTGGAGGTCTGGAGAGGTTTGACGGGGGGTGCAAGATGGGTGGAGGAGGTTGGATGTCCTTGGGGAGTAGGTGGGGGGGCCTGAGGTTGGGGGCGGATTTGTGCATGTGACTTAATTGAGTTAGGGGCAGTCGGTCTGAAGGCTTTGATGTATTGGGAGACAAGCTAGGTTTGAATGTTAAATAGGTAAACATGGTTGAAGCTGTAGAATGTGAGGTGTAAAAGGAAAATTTGCATTTTTAGATAGATCCAAGTAGTGAATTTCAAAGAGGTGGTAAGGTGTTACACCTAGCCCACAGAGGCTAAGCCAAACAGTGTGTTTATTTTTCCCAAAGCTTGCTGATAATACTGGTACTATGGGAGATTTCTATTATTAGAAAAATAGAGTTGAAGAGACATATTGGGATAATCAGATTTACATTGAAAAGAGAGGAAACTGTATAAAAGAGATGAGGTTACGTGTAAGGAAGGAAGACATTTTAAGATCTAACACAAGTGTGAAAGCTTCCTGCATGTAAGCCTCAAGCTACTGTCTACAAGGAACCGAAGCTGAGAAAAACTTTGAATTTCACTGTCTAGGGTATTGTGTTACTCATCCTGTGTCTTTTTTTAATATCTATGTGTCTTGCTGTTGCTTTAACGGAGGTGTAACTAGAAGTTAGATTAACTCGGGGAGCTAGGAGTTATCATAGCAATAATTTGTAAAGCTATGTATGTGCTTAAAATCAGTTTTTTTATTAATAAAAGTTTAATTTAGTTTTGTAAGAAACCTATAAGGCTTGGTGCTCTTATTGTTACTGAATTCAAGGCACACATCGCAAAATAAATACAAATTGTAAAATAGTTGTGACAGTTATTTCAAGTTTCTCTCTGGAATTTGAACAGCTCAGCTTTACCATCCACTGTGCCAGTACACTGGGAGCTTCCCAGAGGGATTCCCCAACATATCTTTGGGGTACCGACCAAACCAGGAGCTGGAGAGCTCAGAATTTACGGGCCAATGTGCACTTGATCCTTTGACACAAAACATTTTCGGATATTTTTGTCTTCAGCCACTTTTACCCCTGGGGAAGAATTTTCGGGTCAGTGAGTGGGGGCGGGGCTCACTTGCGATGCATAAAATGACGCGCAGTGACGTCAGGTGGGTGTCCCGAAATCACCGCTCGTCATTTAGATTTTCAGTTTGGTGGGCGCACAGCCAGCTCTGCTGCATGCCCGCCAAACTGTCAAAGGCCTATTAAGGCCTCTTAAAAACTAATTGAACTAATAAAATGAGCTGCCCATCCAACCTTAAGGTTGACGGACAGGCGAAGACCCCAGGCAGCCTTTGTGTTTTCCAGGGGTGGGATGAGGTTTCATGAAGTGAAAATTGAATAAAATCTTTTTTAAATTCATTGACACATCCCAGCTCATGTGAAACTGTTATATGAGGGGATATGTTTTAAAAGTTTTTAATTTCTTTATTTAGATGTTTAAAACTTAAACTAATCACCCTGAGGCGCCTCTGTATCTGAGGGAGATTTCTGTGTTGTTTTGTGTGCATGCGTGAAAGAGCACAGGCTCCGACTTAGGGAACCCCCCTCCGCCCGCACAGGAAGCGTTCAGTGCTTCCAGGTGTGTGTCACGATGGGCGGGCCATTATTGGCCCTCCCACGTAAAATGGTGGCATGGACCCGATCGGGGGTGCCGATCGGGTTCGTGCCCACTCCCGCCTGCCCCCATCACAACCCCCAGAAGGGGGAGTATTCTGCCCCTGGAAACTACATAAGTAAACAAACAGGCTTCAGCAGTTGGGAGTGGAAGGTCTAGGTCACATGATATACTGCATACGTATTTCCTGAGTTGGATAGATTTTTGATAGACAAGGGAGGGCAGACAGTAAAGTGGAGTTGAGACCACAATCAGATCAGCCCTGATCTCATTGAATGGCAGAGCAGGCTTGAAGGGCTGAATCGCCTACTCCTGTTCCTAAGTCCTATGTTCCTATACTGACATACGTATAGATTGCCATGTACTTACATTGCAATCTTTCCCAAAATATCATCATATATTCTTCATTCTGCTTATGCGACAATTTGACAAATTTGTATATCCACATGACTATTCCAGAACTGTGAACCAGTAAATAATATCAAAGATCGTTTTAATGTAGCCCACTCTATCATCATCATTAAAAGCAAAATACTGCAGATGCTGGAAATCTGAAATAAAAATAGAAAATTCTGGAAAAACTCAGCAAGCCTAGCAGCATTTGTGGAGAGACAGAGTTAATGTTTTGAGTCGGTATGATTCTTCGTCAGAGTTCCACCACCACATACACACCTGCTATTGTGGAATTAAAATTGGGACCAATTCAGGTCCATGTTCTTTCCTCAGAAAAGGAAAATGTTAGCGGAGGGGGAGCAGGGTGGAAAGGAAGAAGAAAGAGTCTCTGGAAGGATGGAAACCAGTAGTGATCACATGACCAATGTGTTGCTGGTGTTGGCAAATGTGGATGGTGATGAGACTAGGAAAGAAATAAAAGAAGGGTCAAGAAGAGCTGTAAATAGCAACAGTAGAATCATTATCTTTCCCTCTCCAAAAATATGGGGCGCAAGGTATGAGCTGAAATTGTTGAACTTGATGTTGAGCCCAGGAGGCTGTAAAGTGCTTCACTGAAAGATGAGGCTGTTTCTTGAGCTTTCATTCAAACAGTGGGAGGCTAAAGACAAAGAGGTAAGAATGGGGCACTGAAATAAATTGTTAATTTCAGAAGAAGGCCTAGGATACCAGAATGAACCATTTCACAAGGGCTTCCTGTGGGACAGCTTGAGGAAAAAATGAATGAACAACTAAAATTGCTCATGTCCTTAACAAGAAGATAATCTCAATTCATGTAATTTATATTCATCAATGCCACCATCAGCATTAATTGAAGTACAACCAAGATGGCTCCAGGATCAATTCTCGGTCTGCTGTGTAAACAGATTAGGGTGGCAATTGGCATGTTGCAATTGACCCCTGGTTTAGAGATTGGAAAATAATATCAGTCAGGGTGGTTGCTTCTGATCACTATCCAGTAACCGTTGACATTTATTAGCTTGTGTCTACTGAAACAGAACATTAACTATAAATGCTGGACATTATAATGCTCCTACATGTGTGGTGGGAAGTGTTTGTATTGTGCCATCTGACAGGCTGGATGGTCTAGTAGGTATCTCTCTGTCATTCTTTGCAGAGTGATTGCATGCAAGGTGTATTAGTTCTTTTCTGCAAGCACAGGAGCCTGAAGACAGTTCTGGGACTGCGCATGTGCACTCAGTCACAAATGTACCCCGAACCTGGGGAACTGACTGAAGAGCAAAACAGAAGTGGGACCTGCCAAAGCATATTGCTTTGTTGGAGCCTGGAGCTGCTTACTGCCATTCCCAGGTTAACCAAAGCATGTCCCACCATATGATAGGAGCACTGGAAGTTTTTGCTGTACTCCTTGCAATGGAAGGGATCCCTGCCCCACCCCTCACCCCCCACCATATGGACGTTCAGGGGCTCACACAGATCACCTGACTCAGTAAAACCCTCCTTGCAGACTGGACAGCAGGAGGACGGGCTTCTCACCTGTGGCTGGTCAGCCTGTAGTGGTGGGTGATCGAAGATTTTGTCACAGGTTTTTGGGCATTCCTGAATATTGAATTCAACAACTTTAGATCTTGAACTCCCTCCTCCATCCCCACCCCTTTTCCGTTTCTTCCCCCTTCCTTTTGTTTTTTCCAATAATTTATATAGATTTTTCTTTTCCCACCTATTTCCATTATTTTTAAATCTTGTATGCTCTGCTAGTCTTTCCACCCCACCCCCACTAGAGCTGTACCTTGAATGCCCTGCCATCCATTCTTAACTAGCACATTCATTTAGATAATATCACCACCTTCAACACTTCTTTGTTCCTTTGTCTGTGACATCTTTTGATTATCTGCTCCTATCACTGCTTGCTTGTCCCTACAACCACACCACCTGCCCCACTTCTCTCCCCCCACCCTGCCCCCACCTTAAACCAGCTTATATTTCACCCAAAACAAAAACAAAAACAGAATTACCTGGAAAAACTCAGCAGGTCTGGCAGCATCGGCAGAGAAGAAAAGAGTTGATGTTTCGAGTCCTCATGACCCTTCGACAGAACTACCCCTCTGCTAATTCGCCCCTCTGCTAATATTCAATCAGTTCTGTTGAAGGGTCATGAGGACTCGAAACGTCAACTCTTTTCTTCTCCGCTGATGCTGCCAGACCTGCTGAGTTTTTCCAGGTAATTCTGTTTTTGTTTTGGAGTTCCAGCATCCGCAGTTTTTTGTTTATAAACTGCTGTCCTTACCCGGTCTGGCCTACATGTGACTCCAGACCCACAATAATGTGGTTGACTCTTAAGTGCCCTCTGAACAAGGCCAAATCAGGATGGGGAACAAACAAATCAGGATGGGGAACAAATGCTTGCCTAGCCAGTGACACCTACATCCCATGAACGAATTTGAGAACAGGGCTGACCGATCATTTGTCCCCTTCACCGTCAGGGCTGATGGCCTGAAGGTGCTGGTGTTATGACTCAGAGCGACCGGGGCATGCGTTAGAAATTGGAAGGAGCGAGCTTCGGTGGTGCAAAGAAAACTGGGCATGTGGGAGCAATGCTCCCTCTCCATTGCAGGTAAGAACCTGGTCATCAGGTGTGAGGCACTCTCACTGTTGCTGTAAGTGGTGCAGGTCGGGCCCATTTCTCACACCTGCGTGATGGCGATCACCTGAGCCATCTTTCACTTAATCTGGAGGTCGAAAATGGATCGTGTCCGCAGGGACACGATGTACAAGCCTCTAGATAGGGGGAAAAAACATGCCCAACATCGCCCTCATACTGATGGCCACCTTTGTGTGCGGCTGCATCAAGCTGTGCGTAGACCCTCGGTATGCAAACACCAAGTGTCACTACGTGCTGAGGTTCTACTTGTCCCTGGTGTTGCGAAGGATGGGTCTGGCCACGCTGCCGCGGAACACTCCAAGCAGTTGGACCACCTGTCCCTCATGGAAAAATTTATGCAGAGAAACATCTTTGATCACAAGTCCATCAGGCAGTGGTCGGCACGTAATGTCGTAGAGGCCCTGCGGGAGAAGGAGAGGGCGGATCCTGTGGGATGGTTCCCCGAGCAGACTGTCAAAGTCATTTGGCAGAATGCCTCATCGCCAGAACTTATCAACAAGCACCAAGATGTAGCTTGGCTGGTGGTGAGAAAGGCCCTCCTCGTCAGATCCTTCCAACGCGCCAGGAATCTCACCCCCGCTGCATGTCGCCCTCAAGGTGGCTGTGGTGGGGACGAGACCGTTGTTCACCTCCTTGTGGATTGTGCCTTTGCAAAAAAGGTCTAGAGAGAGATGTAGTGGTTTCTGTCGAGGCTCATCTCAAGCAACGCGGTGACACAGGACTCTTTGCTCTACGGGCTGTTCCCAGGGACACACACCAAGACAAACATCAACTGCAGTTGGAGGATCATCAACTTGGTGAAAGACGTTCTTTGGCCTGCCCGAAACTTGCTGGTCTTCCAGCGCAAAGAGTTGTCCCCGACCGAATGTTGCAGACTGGCACATTCCAAGGTCCAGGACTATGTGCTGAGGGACGCACTAAAGCTTGGGGCAGTCGCTGCAAAGGTGCAATGGGGAAAGTTTGCTGTGTAAGACATTTCTGCCATAGTGCACCGAGGGGCTGGGAATTGTTTAGAGCCCCTCGGGTTATACAGCTCAAAATGAATGTATGCGTTGAATAATAGTTGTATTATAACTGTATTGAAGTACCTCAGAATGCAACATGATGTATGTTGATAACTCCAATACCATTGCACTGTCTGACTGTCTGTAATGACCATATTGAAATGATTGTAATATTCATTGATTGTATTGAAGCACCTTGTGATCCATGTGTAAAAGTTGAACCTGATTGTACTTTTTGTGATGGTGACTTTGAAATGTTTTGTAATGTTCTTCCAGATATTTTATGAATAAAGTGTATTTTTCAAAAAAAAATCCCATGAACAAATATATTAAAAAAGTACAGCTCGGCCACCCTACAACAGTACTAATGACCATTTCTGCATTAAAGTTGTAGGCCTGGCCTCAACACTTCATTCCCGAGCAACAAATTCTTATCAATTCCAGGAGGGAAAAAGACCCATAAAACTTCAAAGAAGAAACTAATCCATTAATTAGAACATAAAGTCTTTTATTTTGCCAACCAAGGAGCACTATAATTACAATTGCAATACACAAGATAACAGAAAAACATCACAAAGCTTACTACACTCTGCTTTGTGCATTCAGCTGTATTACTGTTCCTTCCTCAGCCTTGCTGTATAATCACACCAGCCTTCTGAACTCTGAAACCTGCCTGCCTGCCTGACACTAGATCAAATTACATAATGCAGAGAACTCTGTAACAGGCAGGATCAAATTACTCATTCCAGATTAACTGTTGGGTGTCTTGTTCTCCAAGGGGGCAAACCAGAAATCTGGCCCAACCCACCTGTGCTGCAAATAGATACCGTTCATTTTTTGTATGTTTGTAAACAGCCCTACAAAAATGTTACAATATGCGGGATAGAGAATATATAGGCCCAGAGCTTCCAAGAAGAGGCAATCATTGTGGGATTGCTGTACCGCATTTCTTGCCAGGTCTTCTGAGTCCGGTTTTACCAGAAATACAGAGCAACACAAATTCTTCGGGGAGCCCCGTCGCAGAAGAGTAAAGTTGCGGGGAAGACAGGACACGCCCCCTTTTAAGGCACTAGCACTATGGTGAGTTTAAAGGTTGAGTTTTAATGTTAGTGAATGGGTGAGTGGATGACTGAGTGAATTGGTAGTGTGAGTAGGTGGGTGAGATAATTGGGTTGGGTGGGTGAGTTAAGTGGGTAAATGGGTAAGTGGGTGGGGAGTGAGGATGTAGGTGAATCAGGTGGTAGGTGGGTGAGGTGGAAGGTGGGTCAGATGGTGGGTGGATAGGGTGGTAGGCGGGTAGGGTGACAAGTGGGTGAGATGAGGTGTGGGTGTGGTGGCAGGTGGGTAAGATGGTAGTCAGGTCGGGAGGATAGTTGGGAGGTCATGTGTAGTTGATGGTCAGTGTGAGTGATGGGGTGCCAGTTCTGGAGCTAGCCAGAAGTTAGACTAGGCGTTACCTGTCTAACATTTCCTGGATAACTATCCAGGTAAGTATGGAATGGTCTGAATGCCTCCGGCTCTAATTATGAGTCAGAGACATTCACGGAGTGTTGCAGGGAGCAGTGGAATTGCCCATTGGAAGTTGAAACTATTCCCACTAGGTCAGCACATCAGGGTGTCCACAGGTAACTGATGTGTGTCTCCGGTCGATGATCTGGTGACTAGAAGATTTGGACCATAGGTTTTTCAAGGTGCTTGAGGGAATATTCAAGGAAAATTTCCTTCTGAGTTATTTTTTTTTGACCTCGGGGTTTGGGTGACATTGACAAGGCTGGATTCATTGCCTTTCTTTAGTTGCCCTGAGATTTAGTGCGTGGGTGGGGGGGGTGGGGGGGTGTTGGGGGTAGGATGGGGTGCAAGGGGTAGAGAGGTTCATCATTGTTTGGCTGCTAACTGTTATTATATTGCTGAATGAAGGCAGAATGATAATTAAGCCTTCTGATTTTAGAGTGAACTACAACTGCAGGTGTATGTAAAAATGACCCATCAAATGATGAATTCCATAATTAAGGTAAAAAATGATTTTTAAAGAAAGCAGAACATTAGCATATTTCAATGTAAGATGTGCTTTTGTGTTTTCTGTTTAAGATATGAGCACAGATCCACTTCATGCCAATAGGCAACGTTGATATAGTGCACACCTTCAGATTGTCTCAAGAATCCTTAAACTGCACCAAATTTCCATGGGGGCCCAAATCCAGCTGATGATGCATGTCAGATTCATTTAGTAAGGTATTTATTGAAAACAGTTCAAAACAATTTTTTAATTAAAGGCCTACAAATTCAGCCACAGGTACTAATGGTCTTCTGGGCTTCAAATGTGGCTGGCAAAATAAGCATGCTCATTCAAGCCAAAGGTGTGCCATCTGCCATATTGGCAGTGACCAAAAAACCAGTGTGCAATGCCCATACCAGATTATTCTTTTGCATAGGCATATTAGGGGCTAGTGCCTATTGGAGGCTCTGACTTCAAGACTAGCTTATCCTGGGACAGCCAGTGCCTTTGGATGCTGGACACCTGACATAAAAACAGAAACGCTGAAAATGCTCAGCAGGGCAGGCAGCATCTGTGAAGAAGCAGAGATGACGTTCTGCCGAAGCGTCACTGACCTGAAACTGGAGTCAGAAAGAGCAGGAGTGCTCCTTTCCACCCCACTTTCAAAGAATGCAGGCCTGTGCCAGCCATAACCTTGCCCTCCATCCCCAGTCATCACCCCCTCCCCTTCAGATCACTGTTTCCGTAAAAATTACCATTCTCCTTCCGATCATTGCTCCCTTTCCCAAACATTGCACCCCCTCCCAATCACCGCTCTTCCTTCCAATCACCTCTTCCCCTCATAATCACCATTCCCCATGTAAATTACTGTTCCCCACCCTTGTTGTGTCTCCCTCCCTGGTTGCCACACTCTCCTACACTGATTACCAGCACACCCTCATCAGAAATGGGAATGTTCAGAGTTCCATTTGCAAGTCAGCAGATACTGAAGTGTGCCCCCAAGCAGCAAGACCTGGACAACTTGGGCTGGCGCTGATAATCGACTAGTAACATCTGTGCCACACAAATGCCAAGTAATGGTCATCTCCAACAAGAGAAAACCTAACCACCTCCCCCTAATATTCAATAGCATTGCCATCACTAAATCCCCCACCATCTAAATCCTGGGATTACCATTGACTAGAAATGTAAATGGACTAGGCATGTAAATACTATGATTGCAGGTCAGAAGCTGAGTCTTTTGTGGTGAGTAACTTGCCTCTTGAATTCCTAAAGCCTGTCCACCATCTAGAAAGCACAAGTCAGAGTGTGCTGGTATACTCTCCAATTTCCTGGATGAGTGCAGCTCCAACAACATTCAAAAATCTCACCACCATCTAGGACAAAACAGCCTGCACAGCCTCCCCCACCCCCATTCTACCAATTTAAACATTCACATCTTCCACCACTAGCACACAAAATGAAGTGTGACGACTCACCAAAACTCCTTTGATAATTCCTTCCAAATCTCAAATTCTACTCCCTAGAGCAAGGGCAGCAGAAGCCTGAGAATGCCACCACTTGCAAGTTCCCCTCCAAGTTATATAACATCCTGATTTGGAAAGATATTGACGTTCCACCATCGTCACTGGGTCAAAATGCTGGTGCTCCCTACCTAACAACAATGTGTGTGTGCATATATCACACAAACTATAACAGTTCAAGAAGATGGCTCATCACCATCTTCTCAAGGACAATTAGGAATGTGTAACAACTGCTATGGGACCAATATCCCATGGACAAATAAAAAAAAAATGTATAGTGACAGCTTGAATTAATTGGCCAAAAATTGCTCTTAAAATTATCGTGTGGCTAACCGTTCTTGCCGTTATTTATATGTAACTGGTACAGCAATTTCAGGCAAGGGCTAGATACGTGGTGAAACAAAAATATCTGTAATTTGCTGTCCGAGTTTTGCTGCTCTGCTGTTAAGGCATGAAAATGATATCTTGTTGCCTAGCTCACCATTGAAATGTATAGAATAACATGGAATTGGTGTATATGTGTGGCAGATATTAACTAAACTTGTCGCAGAAAATTAAGTCACAGTCATTTTGTGCTTTTTAATTTCATTTTATTTTAACAATGTGATAACATAATGACTGTCAATCAATCTCTTGGCTTTGAAAATTAACTATTTCAAGTTTGGAGTCTCTTTCAAGCATTAATTAAGTTAGACATTTCAAAACTGTCGCGTGAAAATTTTTTTAAAAAACTTTTCCTTTCTGGCTTTTTCTTTCTCTCACCCTTAATCCAATCTTTCTTTCTCTTTCTTTATTTCTCTTCTTGGTTTGGCACTGAATTTTAATTTACACTGGCTTCTCAATCCTTGCAGTTTATTTCTCAATCCTTCAATCTGATTGATTATTTACAGCTTTCAGATGCCCTGTATCCCTCTCTGCACCATAATCACCTTGTACTTTTAGCAAGTCGCATGCAAAACTTTATGTCCCGACGTCACCGCACGTCATTCCTATCTTCGGTTCAGCAAGCGTGCACCCAGGCCAGCTGCGCACCCGCTGAACTGTCAAAGGCCTATTAAGGCCATTTAAATTCCAATTTAAATAATTAACTGAGCTGCTGGTCCAACCTTAAGGTTGGTGGGCAAGCAAAGAGTCCAAGTGGCCTTTGAATTTATCATGAAACCTCATCAAGATGAGGTTTCATGAGGGTTTTTAAACTTTAATAAAAACTTCCAAAAAAATTATAGACATGTCCCAGCTCATGTGATACAGTCACATAAGGGGACGTCTTAATTTTTTTTCCTTTATTTAAATTTTTACATATCAAACTGACCTCCCTGAGGCAGCTCTGTGCCTCAGGGAGATTTCTGCACCCTTTCACATGCATGCATGAAAGAGCACAGGCCCTGACTCAGCCCACACACGCCCACCAAACCCCCCCACCCCCCCACCCCCCAGCCCCCGCACAGGGAGTGCTCAGCACTTCCAGGTGTGCATCATGCTGGGCAGGCCTTAATTGGCACACCCACATAAAATGGCGGCTCGCAGCTGATTGCGGGAGTCGATCAGCCGTGCGCCCAACCGCACCCGCTCCCTCCCTCCCCCCAATTTCTCCCCCATGACTTCTTTGTGGAAGGGTAAGGCTAACTAACAAACGATGCCCGGCTACAGCATTTAGGTGCCCTGCCACAACAAATTATGACACAATCTCCCTATGTTTATTGGTGGCATGCTTTTGCATAGCAATTCTTTCCTCACTTATTTCATTTTTAATTCAGCAATCAGGTGCTTTATAATTGAGTTCAGGAATAAAGTACACCTCCAAATTAGTAGCCAAAATGATTGTCAGAACATTCAGAACTCAAGAGTTCTTGAACTGGGAAAGAAATATCTATGATGACAGAAAGGATAACCATGCTTAAAAGCAAGTCCAGTGATTGGACATGAAAACAATGCCATTGCATCTAGACTGCAACACATTGTCCCCAGTATTTTTAAGGTTCTGCTACTGCCATGGCTGAGTTTACAGGCAAGTTCAGGGTCCTGGAACAGAAATTTTAAAAAATCACAACTGTCGGAGAGCAGGGAGGAAAACAACAAATGTTGGATTATTTTTCAGCAAATTTGTCAAGCGTAATTCTTCATTATAAAATGTTAACCTATTTTATTCTTTCAGATTCTGATTGACAATTTCCAGTACTCACTGTTTTATTCCATATTATTTATGCTGTACACAGTTTTAATTTAGTGTTAAAGTGGACTTCTTATAATGTGTCCAATTAATACTTCACAACTCCATTCTTCCAAAGGATTTGATGGGGAATGAGATAACCAGTGTTTTGTTTAGATTGGTGACTGTACAAATTCTAAAATATTGCTCAAGTGGGATGACTCTGAGCGTCCAGTAATGAGTTCTTGTTCTGCTTTTCCAACTCTTCCAATTTCACACATGACATTTTACTTCCTTATCTAGCCTTTTCCATATGTTCTGTTTACTTTTGCATCCTGAAGTTTTTACTTCTGCTTCCCTCTTCTTGTGACCTTTAGTTCATATTTGAATGTTGCCAAGGAACAGTAGCAATAAGTTTAATGTAATATTCAATTCAATGACGTTGCTTCCCCTAATTTTTTCTTCTGTTTCTTTAATGCATTGTGATCAGTGATTAAGTATTCCTTCCCTTTTTACCATCTCTTTGCTCTCTTTTAGTTAGCATCTTCCTCTCCTGAGTTATGTGTTTAACAGGAATATCTTGTTGAAGCTTTTCATCCTGCACTCACCAGGACAAAGGCAAGAATGCCAAATTTCAAACAATCACAACAATTTATACTACAGGAGAAAAGAGGTGCTGATTGGGGTGTTGACAGGAATGCCTTGTCTATGTGTTTTTTCAACATTGTTAGCTTATTTACAAACATGCCCTTGAGGAGAGCCATTGGCATTTGTGCCATGTCTCTATATCATGGCAATATAGACACATAGCCATTTTTGAATCTGTAACTTATGAACTTAGCAGCTTATGTAGTCGAGTTCAGTTTTAAGGACACCATGAATGTCCAAATAGATGGTGCAACCATGGAATTCCCTCTAGGCCTAGCACACATTAACATTTTCGCCACTTTCCATGAGAAACGTGTTTTTGATGGAATGAGCCCTGACCTCCTATCCCGTGCATATTCCTGATAAGTAGATGATAAGTTGCATTATTTGAATCTGCAGCTGCATGTAAGGATTCCCTTACACACGTTTAATGCTTTCAATCCCATGCTTCAATTTGTTTTTGAGATGGAGCAGTCTAATGCTCCCCCTTTCCTCATTATGCTAGTTGAAAAATCACTAATGGTTTTCCCACTACTGTCTACCACAAGTCTATTTTCACCAGTCAACATACATGTTGGGATTTATATTTCTCCAGGCTCTATAAGATTGGCCTTATCATGAATCTTGTAAATAGGGCCCTAGCCATTTGCTCACCATGCAAGCTTGACACAGAAATTGAGTGAATAAAAGCTATCCTGCATGACAATGTTATCAGTTCATTGTTCACTATGTATCACAAAAACTTGCAAGTAAAAAAAGGGGAACAAAATGAGGGATAGAGTTTACTGAAATTGTTGAATTCATTGTTGAGCCCAGAATGCTGTAAAATGCCTAACTGAAAGATGAATGTTTCAGCAATTCCTGAAGGTTACATTGCGCATCACTGGAACAATGCAGCAGACCAAGATCAGAAATGTCAGTGTGAGAGTGACATGGAGAATTGAAATGAAAGGCCACTAGAAGCTCAGGATCATGCTTGCGAACAGGTGGAGGTGTTCCACAAAGCAGTCACCCAATCTGCGTTTGGTCTCCCCAGAATGCAGTAGGCAAGATTGGAGGAAGCACATGTATATTAATGCTTCACCAGAAGGGAGTGCCTGGGGCCTTGGACAGTGAGCAACCAGGAGGTAAAAGGACAGGCATTACATCTCCTGTGTTTGCAGGGAAAGGTGCCCTGGGTAGGAGACCGGGTCTTAGAGGTGACTGAGGAGTTGGACCAGTGAATCACGGAGGGAAAAGTCCCTTTGGAACACTGAAAGGGGAGGGGAGGGGAAGATGTGTTTGCTGGTGGCATCATGCTGAAGATGGCAGAAATGGCAGAAAATGATCCATTGAATATCAAGATCAGTGGAATGGAAGGTGGGGACAAGGAGAAGTTCAGCCAAGTGGGAGGAGAGTGGTGGTTGGGCCTCCATTCAAGGGGAAAGCGGAGAACCCTCAGATTATCATGGCAGAGAATGGAGGTGTAGAGAAATTATATGTCTATGATAAAAAGGAGACATCTACCGCGAGGAAACTGGAAACGTTAAAATGATGGAGGGCTTCAGAAGAGTCACGGATGTAGGTAGGAAGAGACTGGACAAAAGGGAGAAAAAATAGAGTCAAGGTAGGAATAAATCAGTTCAGTGGAGCAGGAACAGGCTGAAATGATAGCAAGACCAGAGAAGACCTGTTTAAGGAGCTTGGAAAGGAGATGGGAGTGAGCTGTTCAGTTTTGGATAACTGAGGTGGGAAGCCATGGAGGGAAGATCACTGGAGGAGCTGAGTTAATGGCTATTGTGGAAACAATGGCTTTATATTTGGTGGTGGAGTCATGGTCTGGAGGGGATGGGGGGATGGTTGGGGGGAGGAGGAAATGTCCGAAAGTTGGTGTTCAGCCTTGATAAAGTAGAGATCACTTTGCCAGAAAACATCTGCAACCAATTTGTCATCAGGTTTCATGACAATGTCAGGGTTAGACCTGAGATAATAGAGTGCCGCAAGTTCAGAGGGAGGCAGGTTAGACTAGGTGTGGGGAGCAGAAAGATTGAGACAGTTGATGTTACGCCGACAGTTCTCAATGAAAAGATCAAATGTGGGTAAGAAGCCAGAGGGAGGGTCCAGGTGAAGGGAAAATATGGGAGAGAACTCGTAACATGGCTCATTTATGCTTATTAGAAATGGCATATGTTCATACGCAGGGGCCCGTTCTCTGCCAACAAAAGGGATATGTTCAAACCTTGCATCTTTTCTTGAATTACTCAGAAACTTGGGAAGCCTGTAGTTCACTGTTGCTTTCTCCAATGCCACGCCATGGCCAACTAGAGTCATCTTGCCAATTCAATCAGCACCCCTTTACTCTTGTGGTATAATTTGTTTGAAATTTGGCATTCTTGCATTTGTCCTGATCTGTGCAAGACAAAAAGCTTCAGCAACAAGTCTCTCTTTTCAGTAATATTCTGTATTACCAAGCAACTATTTATATGTTTAAGATTCAAATGTTTTCTTTTCCCTTCCCTTCCTGTGAATCAAATGTCAGTTTGCCCCATAGTCTGGTCCTGGTTTTCTAATATTGTGGCCCAACATCTCCTACACGTATTTCTTGAAGTTATGACATCATAGGATATAATTGAGGAAGTGGGGATTTTAATATTTCTTGTCAAGGAGAAACCAGGTGGCTGGGCAATTAAAATCACCCTGGTTACTTACCTGCCAGGAGTTGATCATTGCCAATTTTAACCTGCTCAAAGAAGCAGTCAAAATGAAAAATCAGCTTTTCTTTCTTTTAAATGCATTTCAGGTACAAATACAAAATCAGGATCTGGCTGCAATTTTAATTTGATTGCCTGAGAGAGAAGTTGTAGTTGTTTTTCCTGCCAGCGATGCCCTGGCAGCTGCTCCCGATGCAACCTTGCGTCATCGGAGGACTTCAGGGCCATGGAATTTCCAACTACCAGCAAGGCAGGAAGTCATCTGGTGGGATTTAAATAAGGCCCAAGAATTAAAGTAACTTGGACCTAATCTTTCAGTGGTGGGTCAATTGCTAATTCAATGCTACCCATTCACCCAAAAACTGCCTAAATTCAAAATCAGAGCTGAAGATGCTAATGCTAAAAAGGTTCTACTTGTGCAACCAGTTGGTTGTCTATTCAGATGGTGAAGAAGCTCCTGTCATTTTCAGACTAATGTCTCATTTAAATCTTGTAGGTCGCCAAGCAGACTTACTGGTGAAATTGCCAGTTTAAGAACTAAGGATCCGGCCAGGTTTGCCACATGTGATAAGTTGCAGGTTTGAAGGGGGGGGTCACAATAGTGAAGGGTGGGGTTGCCAGGGTGACAGCTTCCCAGAATTTAACTTGTGAGTCCTGAAGTATCACTTCTACTTTTTCTGGTACCACAAATATAATTTAACACATCTTTAATGAGTCTCTTTGATTCTATCATCTGTGGAGCGGATTGGAACCTGTGCAGTGCTGGCTCCAGCAACCTAAAATGCAAATCAGGGTCTTGTTTACCACATAGGATCCCAATTTTCATATTAAATGGAACCATGTGTACCGAAGCTTATGTAGTAATCATGATTCATGTAAAAGACAATACTTACTGGATTCCCTGAGGAGTGCGTACTCACATCAAAATGTTCATTTTGGTCAGAATAGAAACCATTATAAAAGAATTAATGTTAAGCTGGTTGTGTTATTGTCATTGATTTTCTTAGGTAGCACTATGTAGTTTTGAAAACTCAGCATACTTTGAACTTGCAAACTATCAATAGAATGTTTAATGCAAACATTTCATAATAGAAAACATAGTAGTATGAAAACATAGAAACATAGAACATAGAAACATAGAAATAGGAGCAGGAGCAGGCCATTTGGCCCTTCGAGCCTGCTCCACCATTCAATATGATCATGGTTGACCCTTTATCTCAACACCATACTCCTGCTCTTTCCCCATACCCCTTGACTCCTTTAGTGTCTAGAAATCTATTTCCTTCTTAAACATATTCAGTAACTTTCACTCCACAGTCTTCTGTGGTAGAGAATTCCACAGGTTCACCCCTCTCTGAGTGAAGAAATTTCCCCTTATCTCAGTACTAAATGGCCTAGCCCATATTCTGAGACTGTAAGCCCTTGTTCTAGGCTCCCCCCTCCCCACCCAGCCAGGGGAAACATCATCCCTGCACCATTTCTGTCGCACCCTGTCAGAATTTTATATGTTTCAATAAGAACCTCTCTCATTCTTCTAAACTCCAGTGAACACCAGCCTAGTCAACCCAATATTTCCTCATACGACAATCCTGCCATCCCAGGAATCAGTCTGGTGAACCTCCGCTGCACACTCTGTATGGCAAGTATATCCTTTCTTAGGCAAGGAGAACAAAACTGCGCACAATACTCCAGCTGTGGTCTCACCAAGGCTCTGTACAGCTGCATTAAGACATCCTTGTTCATGAACTCACGTCTTCTTATAATGAAGGCCAACATGCCATTTGCCTTCATAACTTCTTGCTGTACCTACATGCTTGCTTTCAGTGATTAGTGTACAAGGACGCCCAGGTCCTTTTGTACATCAACATTTCCTAATCTATCACCATTTAAATAATACCATTCTGTTTTTCCTACTGGAGTAGATAACTTCACACTTATCCACATTATACTGCATCTGCCATAAATTTGCCCACTCACTCAACTTGTCTAAGTCACCTTGCAGCCACTTAACATCCTCCTCACTGCTCACATTTCCACCTAGGTTTGTGTTGTCAGCAAACTTGGAAATATTACATTTGGTTCCCTCATCCAAGTCATTGATATATATTGTGAATAGCTGGGGCCAAAGCACTGATCCCTGCGGTACCCCACTAGCCTGCCACCTAAAAAGGACCTATTTATCCCACTCTCTGTTTCCTGTCTGTTAACTAATTCTCAATCCATGCCAATATATTACCCCCAATCCCATATGTTTTAATTTTGTAAACTAATGTCTTATGTGAGACTTTATCAAAAGCTTTCTAAAAATCCACATACACCACATCCACTGGTTCTCTTCTATCTATTCTACTTGTTACATCCTCAAAAAAACTCCAGTAGGTTTGTCAGACATGATTTCTTTTCATAAATCCATGTTGACTTTGTCTAATCCCATTAATATTTTCTAACTGTCCTGTTTTCGCATCCTTTATAATAGACTCCAGCATTTTCCCGACTACTGATGTTAGGCTAACTGGTCTATAATTCCCAGTTTTATCCCTTCCTCCTTTTTTAAATAGTGGGGTTACATTTGCCATCCATCAATCTGCCAGGAATGTTCACTGTTCCCTAAAGAATTCCACACAACAAGATTATTAATTAACCCCTTCTCATCACACAATACCAAATCTAGGATAGCCTATTCCCGAGTTGGTTCCTTGACGTACTGGCCTAAAAATCTAACTCGTATACACTCCAAGAATTCGTCCACCACAGTATTATTGCTAATTTGGTTTGTCCAGCCTATATGTAAATTAAAATCACCCATATTTACTGCAGCACTCTTGTTACCTGCATCTCTAATTTTCTGTTTAACGTCATCACCTACCTTACCACGACTGTTTGGAGGCCTACAGAAAACTCCCATTAATATTTTCCATCCCTTGTTGCTTCTTAGCTCCAGCCGGACTGATTCTACATCTAGATTTTCTAAGCCAATATCCTCTCTCACTATTACACTGATTTCATCGTTAACTGAAAATGCCACGCTACCTCCTTTTCCTTTTTGCCTGTCCTTCCTAAACATCAGGTATCTTTGGATATTCCGTGCCCAGTGTTAGTCACCCGGCAGTCAAATCTCTGTAATCGCAATCATTTTGTACACGTTTGTATCTATTTGCGCTGTTAATTCGTCTACCTTATTACCAATGCTCCATGCATTCAGATACAGTGCTATTAAACCTGTCTTTTTTAAACATTTTTACACTTTTTTTATACTATGGCCCTATTTTCTGCTAGCCCTTGTTTCTGCTCTCTTCCACTTTGGCTTTTTACTTTTCTACCTTCCATTTCTATCTATGTTTCCCTCTCCTGTGTCTCCCCACTCGGGTTCCCATCTCCCTGCCACTCCAGTTTAAACCCTCCTCCACAGTACCAGTGAATACCCCAGCAAGGATATTGGTCTGGGTCCTGCTGGGGTGGAACCCATCCAGCTTGTACAGGTCCTATCTTCCCCAGAATCAGTCCTAATGCCTCAGGAATCTAAATCCCTCCTTCCTACACCATTTCTACAGCCACGCATTCATCTGGTCTATTCTCCTATTGCTGATCTTGCTAGCACATGGTGCTGGGAGTAATCCTATGATTACTACCTTTGAGGTCCCACTTTTTAATTTACTTCCTATCTCCTTGTATGCTGCTTGCAGGACCCCATCCCTCTTTTTACCTATGTCATTGGTACCGATATGGATCACGACCTCTGGCTGTTCACCCACCCCCTTCAGAATGCCCTGCAGCTGCTCAGTGACATCCTTGACCTTGGCACCCGGGAGGCAACGTGCCATCCTGGCATCATGTCTGTGGCCGCAGAAACATCTATCTGTTCTCTTTACAATAGAATCCCCTAAACCCCTTTCTCTCCCACTCTTTTTTCTGCCCCTCCCCCTCCCCCAGTGCAGCTGAGGCACTCATGGTGTCATGGTGTCATGGACTGTTGCTGCATTCCCCTGAAAAGCCATCTCCCCAGCAGTAACCAAAATGGAAAATCGGTTAGAGAGGGAGATGGACCCAGGGATTCCTGCATTACCTGCCTAGTGGCTTTACTCTGTCTGGCGAATACCCATTCGGCCTATGCACTCTTTACGAGCGGTGTGACAACCTCACTGGAACATGTATTATGAATCCTAATTGTGCACTTGTTTTCTTAACACGTGTTAATATTATAACGGTAATTCAAGTGAGCTCACCTTTATTTTTACATATTTGATTTAACATGCTGTTAATTTCACTTGTCCAATCTTATATCAAAACTTAAGGGTACAGTTTGTTATTAAGTAAGATCTGTGATTTGAATTAGCACAGATTTCAATGGCTCTAAAGCTATTTAGAAGTTTGCCTATGCAAATTGTGATTTCAGTTAATTATAATTTCTTACTGCAATTTAAAGGCTGAATTCCAGTAATTAATTCTAGTATCTGTACCAAATGGGCCAAGAAATTAAGATTGCAATTTTTATAGATTGTAGAAAGTCACAAGCATTGTGTTTGTAAACCAAAAGCATGCTAAATCTCAGTACTATGAATTGTTATATTTGTCAAAGGGGCTGGCCCAAATGTTAATAAATAAGCATAGAGCATTTTGGAGAGTGTGCATTTTCTCCTGCCTCCAGTTGTGTTTGAAGTTATTTTTATAATAAGACACTATGTTAATTCTTATGGTGACTGTTTGACAATAATCTAGCAATTTCTCAGAATACACAATTTAATAGAAGTCCCAGCACTAATTGCAATAATTGAACATGAATGTCGCAAATGCTTTAGCAGTGTGCTGTGGGGCCAAACTGTACAAAATTTAATTCTCAGCTAATATTTAGATTTTTATCTTCATGGACAGTCTATTTAAATTATGCATTAACATAGATCACAAATAGCTGAATGTTTTCCAAGTTGGAAGGTATTTGGAATACAAAAATATAATTCCCTACAATCTTAGAAACCTTATCACCTTGAAATTTATTATAATGTATAATATTTGAGTAAATTAAATTTTCACTTACACATTAATGCATCAATTTTATTATGGTAATTATGTGCTGGATGTGATATGTCACTAGTGGGGAAGGATGCATGCTTGCCATTAAATCCCTATCTCACTAAAATTATTAGAAAATTAAGACGAATGAGTAAAATCAAAGGTTCTTCTGGTTAGCTAATAGAAAGCAATCATAGATAAGTTGCTGATAGTATTGTAAATTGTAATAAGCATTTAATGACTAGTCATATAATGGGGACAGTCAATTACAGAGCACAAGAGGGCACAGATGAGTTTGATTCAAACTGGAAATTGAGCCTTATTCAAAGAAAGTTATTTTAAATACACAAAGGACCTTAATAAATGCATAAAGTGCCTCAAAATGTGGACTTCAGTTATCTCTTAAATACATACTTGGCTATTACTAAAATGAAAGTTATCAGCCTTAATGTTTTTGTTGGGTTATGCCTTTTTCAAAATTGGTATCCAAATAGCAAATTCGCAGCATCAAAGATGTAGCATTAAACATGGAACTTATGAAACTTCAAGAGTATGAAGTTGGACTCACTATGGGTGTCTGATGTGTGCATGCACAATTCTGCTGTGAGTCTCACCGGATGCCGTATTAGTGTGGGTGTTAGGGGGTGCACAGCGGCCACCTGCCAGAAGTATGCAGAGCAAGGAAGAGATATCAGGGGCGCTAGCAGTAATTTTCAAATCCTCTCTGGCCACAGGTGAAGTGCCAGAGGACTGGAGGACTGATAATGTTATCCCATTATTAAAAAAGTGAGGAGGGGTTAGATCAGGAAATTACAGGCCAGTCAGTCTAACCTTGGTGGTGGGGAAGTTATTAGAAAGAATTCTAAGGGGCAGAATATATCTGCACTTGGAGCAACATGGATTAATCAGGGATAGCCAGCATGGATTTGTTAAGGGAAGGTCATGTTTGACAAATTTGATCAAATTTTTTGAGGAGGTAACCAGGATTGTTGATGAGGGTAATGCATTTGATGTGATCTTCAGCAAGGCTTTTGATAAGGTCCCTCATGGCAGACTAGTGAAGATAGTAAGAGCCCACGGGATCCAAGGCAAAGTGGCACATTGGATCCAAAATTGGCTGAGAAGCAGAAAGCAGAGGGTGATGGTAGAGGGATGTTTCTGTGACTGGAAGTCTGTTTCCAGTGGGGTTCTGCAGGGCTTGGTGCTGGGGCCCTTGCTGTTTGAGGTGTACATAAATAACTTGGACTTAAATATAGAGGGAATGATCAAGAAGTTCACGGATGCCACGAAAATTGGTAGGGTGGTAAATAGTGAGGAGGATAGCCATAAACTGCAGGAGGATATCAATAGACTGGTCAGGTTGGCAGAGCAGTGGCAAATGGAATTCAACCCAGAAAGATGTGAGGTAATGCACTGGGGGAGGGCTAACAAGGCAAGGGATTGCACAATGAATGGTAGGACCCTGGAAAGCACTGAAGATCAGAGGGATCTTGGTGTGCATATCCACAGATCCATGAAGGTAGCAGGACAGGTAGATAAGGTGGTTAAGAAGGCAGATGGGGTATTTGCCTTTATTAGCCGAGGCATAGAATACAAGAGCAGGGATGTTATGCTGGAACTGTATAAAACGCTAGTTAGGCCACAACTGGAGTACTGTGTGCAGTTCTGGTTACCACATTATTGGAAGGATATGATTGCACTGGAGAGGGTGCAGAGGAGATTCACCAGGATGCTGCCTGGGCTGGGCGATCTGAGCTATGAGGAAAGATTGAATAGGCTGGGGTTATTTTCTTTGGCACAGTGAAGGTTGAGAGCGGACCTGATAGAGCTGTGTATAAGATTGTGAGGGATATAAATAGGGTGGATAGGAAGGCACTTTTTTCATTAGTAGAGGGGTCATTAAGCAGGGGGCATAGTTTTAAGGTAAGAGATAGAAGGCTAAGAGGGGAGGACCACTAGGCGTCAATTGAACCTGTGTCACACCTGCTCTCTGAAGCAGGCACCAGTGCAGATACCAGCACCTTGGTCGGCATTAAAGCAGCGATGACTATCTTGGTGCACATTGGTGAGGGCACTTCACAATCACTTGATGTGCAGGCAGAGGCAGAGAGTGCCCAGGGGGGTGGGCAGTTGGAGGACCGCTGGGGACCAGGACGATGCTCAGTCGAAGGCGGATGGTGAGCGCGCTGCCTCCTCCATAGAGAAAATGACAACTGTCATGGAGAGGAGGCTCCAGGGACAGAATCAGGGGTACCTGAGGTTGCGCTTGGACCTGCAAGCTCTCACACAGGCACTGCCTTCAGGTCGGTGTCCATGAGGGAGATGGATGAGGCACCCAGCTAGGTGCCCGTCCATCAATGGTGTGCATGGATGTCCAGATCAACCTCACATTGGTGCATGAGCTGCTTGCCATCTCAGTGGGCACCTCTCAAGGACTCTGGATGACGGCAGCAGCTCCTCCACCCCTTCGCCAGTGACTGTGGTATCTGCTGAGGTTGCAGCGACTGGGGAGATGCCAGCCATGGCATTGGCCACTCCATCCCAGGCAGGGCCAGCAAAGGCTCCAGTGGCTGAGGATGATGGCCAAGGTCTTCAAGCCCAACAAGACAGTAGGCTGTCTTCAATGCCAGTGCCAGTGAGTGGGGAGCACCTAGACGTAGCATTTGCAAACGTAAGTTAAAGGCACAATGAGGGACAGGTGATAGGTGATCTTATGTTTAGTTTTGTTACTTTATGTACACTGGTCTGATGTTGAATACTAGAAATATTTCTGTTAAGATTGTTAAACTGTCAGGATGATATAAATTATGTTTTTGTCATTATGGCCTGAGTATGCTTCATATTTTTATTTCATTGGTGCAGGGAATGCCAGTATGTAATGCCATACGTAAGTAACTCTGAATTTTATTGCACAGGCACTGAGTGTTTTTTGGGTTCAAATGAAAGGGTCCTTTCAGACATCTGGGATGGAGGCGGCAGACCTGGTATGTGTTTGATGCCAATATTTGGCAGCCTGGCTGAAGGAGTGTTGGATCAATGCACCCCTGGTGTCCCTGCCTCCCTGCAGGTCACCGAGCTCTGGCTTCACACCCTCAGCATTCTCCTTACCATGCTCCTCTTTGAATTCACTACTGAGCTCATCATCTGTAGCCTGTGGAACTACACCAAGATCCTCTCCCTCCAGTGGGTTCCACCTTGCCAGTTCCAGATTGTGGAGAGCGCAGCATGCAACCAGTATCAATGACATCTGCTCTGGAGGGTTTTGTAGTGTCTCCTCTCAACGGTCCAGGCTTCGGAAGCAAATCTTGAGAAAACCTATGGCCCTCTCTACCACCGACACTGTGGAGGCATGACTTGCACTTCTCTGCTTCTATTCTTGGGTGGTGGAGAGACGTTTTGAGCCACCACTTCAACAGATAGCCCTTGTCACCCAGCAGCCATCCACCCAGCCAGGCTGGAGCACTGAAGAACCTCAGCACCAGGGAGTGTCTCAGGATGTAAGTGTCATGGGACCTGCAAGGGTACCTTGCACAGACTTGTAGAATCTGCATCCTGTGGTCGCACACTATCTGCACCTTCATGGAGTGGAATCCTTTCCTGTTGATGAAGGCACCCGGCTGACCTGCTGGTGCCATGATGGCCACATGTGTGCAGTTTATTGCTCCCTGGACGCGAGGGAACACAGCAATCACTGCAAAGCCTCTGGCTCACTCAGCCTGGCTGGCCGCGTATTTATAGTAAAGAATAAAGATCAGTACCCACCTGAACAGAGCTTCTGTCAGCAGCTTGACACAACTGTGGGCAGCTGATTGGGATGTTTCCCCAACTAATCCCTGGAAAGGGCTGGAGGCATAGAAGTTGAGGGCCACCGTGACTTTCAGAGCCACTGGCATGGGGTGTCCACCCACAGTTGGAGCTGACCTCAGGCCCAATTACCTGGTAGGTAGAGGTCATGCTTTCCATTGAGAGATGGAGCCTCCTTCGGCATTGCACCTCGGACATATTGCGGTAGCTGAATCACCGCCTGTAAACATTGGCAGCAGGATAGTGGTATCTTTTGCGGTCCCTTCTGTCCTGGACCACCTGCTGGTCCTGCGCCCCCTTGTGCCTGTGCCTCTCCTCCCACAGGTCCCTCCCTGGAAGCTGCATAAAGACACCTGACCTCCTCTCCCTTCTGCACCTCTCTTCCTCTTCAGAGGAGGTCCCTCCAGTTGAGACCACGATCCCCATTACCAGGATAAGTGAAGGCTGTCTGATACCTGGAAGGGTCCACACAATCTGACTCAGATAGCAATGACTCTTGAAATGAAGCCTGAAAATGGTAAGAATGAAGCCCCACACGGAGATGAAGCTGACAAATACCAATAAGCAGCCAGCTGAAGCTACCTCCAAAACACCTCACTGTTCACACTGGTACTGCTGCTGACTCTTTTTATCCCGTCCTTGGATGAGGTTTGTGTTTTGCCCGTGCGACGAGCAGAAAATCACACTGGCAAGGAAAAATCACAGTCAATTGGACTGTTAAGGGCCTTAAGTGGTTGCTTAATTAATGGCGGGTGCTGCTCCAGCACTCGTGCATGCCCAACGAGTGAAGTATAGCGTGAGTACGCGATGACATCTTGACGCTCGCCTGACGTCATGGCGCGCTATTTTACTCCCATTCGGGTGGGGTGAGCGCCCGCTTGCAGGACAAAAGATTCTGCTCAGCATTTTGGGAATGTAGCGCTAGAATATTCCAATTCTAAGATAATTCAAAGCAACAATGTATATTTGATCTAAAGTGCTGCAGAAGATTGGTCAGAGCGCCTGGTGGGATATCGTGACAGAGAGACCTCTGCTTCCAAGACACACATGTTCCAACAAGCCAATCCGGAGTTAAGTAAGATAACACAATCAGCCCAATCTGAGGCTGCAGTCGAGGGAGTTCAAAATGTTATTATGTTTAAAAAGGGATACTAATTAGGAAGTGGAGACTTCCTCACTGACCTGCAGATGAAGAGTGGATAGTTGCTCATCAGATAGTGGTACCACCCAAATATCGTAAAGAGATATTACAGATAGCACATGAAATTCCTGTGGCAAGACATGTAGGGATATGAAAAACTCAGGTGTGGATAAAGTGGCATTTTTACTGGCCAGGTCTTCACAAGGATGAGGTGCAGTTTGGAAAATGTGCCAGATGGCGGGAAAACCACAAGCTACAATCAAACTGGCACTTTTAATTCCCACACCAGTTTTTGGGAAGCTGTTTAGTAGGGTGTTAGTAGACTGTGTGGGACTGTTACCAAAAGTAAATGCAGGACACCATTATATCCTTACTATTATGGATATGACAACTCACTTCCTAGAGGCCATCCCTTTGAAAATGATTACAGCAAAGGTCGTGGTGGAGAAGGTAACCCAATTTTTTTACTAGGTATGAATCAAGGTTTCAATTTTATGTTTAATTTTTTCAAAACATAATGAGTAGTTTGGATATAAAACAGTTAAAGTCCATGGCATACTATCCACAGACACAGTGAGCTTTATAGAAGTACCATCAAACTCTCAAAACAATGATTAAAGCATATTGCCATGAATATCCCCATGACTGGGACAAAGGACTGGACTTTCTTTTATTTGCCACCCGAGATTCACCAAATGAATCTACCAGTTTTAGTCCTTTTGAATTAATTTGTGGACATGAGATAAGAGGTCCTCTGAAGTTGATCAAAGGAAAGTTTTTAGGATAGAGAGACAAATCCTGTATGCTAGAATATGCCTCCATGTTTCAGGAATGGCTCTCGGGAGACTGCAAAGTAGCTCAAGAGCTTCTTAAAATCTTACAAACAAAGATGAAGGAATGGGCAGATAAACAATCTGAGACCCAAACATTTCAACGAGGGGCTGAAGTGTTAGTATTATCACCTTTACGGGGAAATCTCTGAAAGTATGATTCAGTGGTCCATACAAGATAATTAAGAGGGTTGGCAAAGTAAATTATTTGATAGACACCCCAGATCATAGGAAAAAGAATTGGCTGCGTCATATAGATATGTTAAAACCATACCACCGTAGGGAGGAATATAAAAAGGAGCAGGTATGTTAGGTAGTAAGGACAGCGGAGGATGAAAGAGACAGTGAGAGTGAGGCAGAAGGAGACTTAAACAGTTCACCAATTGAACATTGTTTAGCTACCACTGAAATATTAGGATAGTTAGACACTATACTCTCATAATTAGAAGTAGGACAACGAGGAGATCCAATGAGGTTACTTACAGAATTTAAAGGAATCTGTAGGGAAAAACCAGGGTGTACAACTTTAGCCAGACATGATGTGGATATAAGAAATTTTTCTCCTATAGAACAATATCTTTATCTTTTAAACCTGGAGAAACAGGTGCAGGTGAAAGCAGAAATTCAACATATGTTGGAAAATCACCTAATTAAGTCAAAGCAGTTGGATTTCTCCCATAGTGTTAGTGCCTAAACATGATGGGTCAAACAGATTCTACATAGATTACCATAAGGGTGATTCAATAACAAAAAACTGACTCTTACCAATCCCTAGTTAAGAAGATAGTATTGACAGGTTTGACAGTACCACATTTCTTACTAATATAGATTTATTGAAAGTATTCTGGCGAGTACCTTTAGTATCACGAGCTAAGAAGATACCAGCCTTTGTCATGCCAGGGCAATACCAATGCCGAGTGTTACAATTCAGGCTAAAAAATGCTCCAGCCACTTTCCAAAGATGAATGAATTAAGTTATGACATTGTTCCTAACTGTGTGATTTACTTGGATGATGTATTGATTTAGAACAACACTTGGAAAGATCAATTATAACAATTGGAAGTCCTATTTAAACAATTACAATCAGCAGATCTCCTAATAAACCTTGCCAAGAGTGACTTTGTGAAGACACCGAGTAACTTATGTAGGGTGTGTCGTAGGGCAAGGACAAGTGTTGCCAAGAGCAGCAAAGGTACAGGCTATGGTGGATTTCCCTGCCCCTAAAACTAAATGAGAAATCATGAGATTTTTGGGGATGTGTGGCTTCTATTGTAAGTTTGTGCCAAACTTCAGCACAATAGCTGCTCCACTAACGGATTTATTGCAAAAGAAGGCAAAGGTGGTATGGTCAAGGGAGTGCCAAACAGCTTTTGAGAAACTGAAGGCAATTCTAACTAATGAACCGGTATTAGCTGCCCCTAACTTCACTAAGTCCTTCAAGGTGACAATTGATGCTAATGGCTTGGGGTCGGGGGCAGTCTTATTGCAAGAAGGTGAATCAGGCACAGAGAAGCTAGTGGAATACATTTCTGAAAAAAGTAAATCAGCATCAAAGAGATACTCTTTGGTGAAAAGGAAACCCTGGGATTGTTACTGGCTGTTAAATGTTTTGAGGTATATGCCTGTCATGGCTGTAAAGAAATATTAATATATACGGACCAGAATTCCTTGGTGTCTGTAGAAAAGTTTAAGATTCAGGGTGCCAGAGTGTTCTGATTGAGCTTGCTAATGCAGCCATATAACTTAAAGATTGTTCATGTTGCTAGGAAGGATAATATAATTGCTGATGCAATATCAAGAATGTAACTTTGTTAGGATTATCTGGAAATCAAGAGATCAGAAAAAGCTGTATAGGTTCTGTATAAGGAGTGAATGAGAATGAGTGAGTGCACATTTGAATTTTTTTATATGTTACATAAGGGCCAGAAATTTCCCCCTGTCGGGGGTTGTGCCAGGGCAGGCACTAACCCGATCAGTGCCCCCAATTGGGGACACACCGCCATTTTACTTGGGCAGGCCAATTAAGGCACTTAGCGTGATGCTCGCCTGGAAGTGCTAAGCACTCACTGTGCGGGCAAGGGGTGGGGGGGGTGGATTCTCAGAGAGGTTCCTTGTGGTCTTTCGCGCATGCACACAAAAGAGCATAGAGATCGCCCCGAGGCACAGGGTGCCTCAGGGAGATTAGTTTCAGTGCTAAAGTTTCAAATAAAGGTTTGTAACACTCTTAGAACATGCTTCCTCATGTGACACTATCACATGAGCTGGGACATGTCAAAGAATAAATGTATAAATTTTTATTACATTTTAAAACACTTTATGAAACCTCATCCCGTCCATGGATGAGGTTTCATGAAAAATGCGAAGGCCGCCTGGGCTCTTTGCCTGCCCGCCAACCTTAAGGTTGGACGGGCAACTCATTGAATTGAATTAATTAGGCTTTAAATGGCCTTAATAGGCCTTAGACAGTTTGGCGGGTGTGCAGCTGAGTCAGCTGCCTGCCGGCTGAACTGAAAATCTGAATGATGCATGGTGACATCAGGACGCCCGCCCAACATCACCGCATCTAATTTTATGCATTGGCGAGTGGGCCCCGCTCATCAACGGGCAAATTCTTCCCAAGTTTTTCCTACACACTTCATAACGAAACGCATTTGGGAAATGCTGTTTCATTTCTTGAGGGTGGAGGCACTTAAGGAACAACATGCCCTTTTAAAAATTGGAAGGGCATTGAATTATTTGGACAAGCTCCTGAGTTTTTTTAAAGGTTAGAAGTTCAATTTGGTGTGTGAGCAAGCTGCTTTTTCCATGAAATCACATGACTTTAGCTGGAAGATAAAAAATTATTTTGGTTATTTGGGTTAAAATTAATAAAAAAAAACTGTTGTTGCCAGGCCATGTGCTTCTGTTGATTGGCTGAAAGGCACCTGGCCTAGGAGAAGCTCAACCTGAACATGTTTTTTGAACTCAGTGTGTGTCTTGGCAGCAGACTGTGAAGTAAGTTTGCTCTTCTTTCTCTCTCTCTCTCCCTCTCTCTCTCTCCCTATATTACCTGCAGTCCACAATGGGTATTAACCTTCAGTCAGAATAACTCCTTATCTTGGAATAACTTATCTGCATTTGAAAGCCTGTGAAACTGTGACAAGCAAGTGTTAAGTGTGAAGACCTTTTCAAACTTTATCCTTTTTCATAAAGTGTTTCCTTATGCCAACCTCTGCAGAGACCTTATTTGTCTTGCCCTTTATTTCGTATGTGCATCTGTGCGTATTCGGATTTTAAAAAGGTTAAATCATTATACTTCCGGCTTACACATTTTATGTTAACCAGCTTTGCAACTTGTCTTAAAAAATAAGTTTGCTACATAATAAATCAATCATTCTGAGTTTATTGAAAGAAGCCTGGTTAAAGCCTCTTTTATTCTGGGTCCAACAGCAGCAAAGGTAAACAATTGGCCAGTTTGGGTGAGTGAATTAAATATTTACACCTATAGTGTGACCTGTGAGTAGTGGGGCTAGAGAAACTGCGCACACCTCCAATCTCAGTTGTAACATTGTCTGGACATTTGCTGTAAGGTATGATTTGGTCTGTATAACTATGTCAGGCCATTGCTTGACTAGTCTGTGGGACAGCTCTCCCAATTTTGGCACAAGTCCCCAGAGGTTAGTGAGGAGGTCATTGTGTGGTTAACAGAGGCATCTGATGCCTAGGTTGATGCCAGGTGAACCATTGTTTTTATTCTTATTCAACCTTTCTGTAACAGTTTGGTACAATTGACTGGCTTACTAGACCATTTCAGAGGGCAGTTATGAGCCAACCACATTGTTGTGGGTCAGGAGTCACATGTAGGTCAGACCAGGTAAGGATGGCAGATTTCCTTCCCTAGAGGCCATTAGTGAACCAGATGGGTTTTTACAATTGGTAGTTTCATAGCCATCGGCACTGAGGCTAGCTTTTTATCCCAGGTGTTATTTTTAAATAATTGAATTTAAATTTCCATAACCGCCATGGTGGGATTTGAACTCATGGGCAGGATAGTCCCCTAGTCGGGCGGGCGCGGTGCACAGGTAGCAGCCACGAAATGGGCACAATCGGCCTTACCGACCTTGAGCCAGTATGAAAGGTGCGCTGAAACGCTCAGCGCTGCTGGGGTGGGGGTGGGAGGAGCGCAAGCGCTGAAGTCTGTACGTGTGCAGGGGAGTGAGTACTGAAAGCTCCCTGAAGGCACAGAGCTGCCTCAGGGGGATGAAGAATTCTAAACGGAAAAATTAAAATTTTAGAAATAATATAAACATGTAAGAGGAACATGTAAAAACTGAAGTTAAAAATGTTTTATTTTTTTAGTAATCATTGAAAACCTCATCCCACCCATGGATGAGGTTTTGTAAAAAAATGCAAAGGCCGCTTAGCCTATTCGCCCACCTGCCAACCGAATGGTTCAGCGGCAGCGAAAAATACAAATTGATTGATTGCTTAAGGGCCTTAATAGGCCTCTTAATTGTCTGTGGGATGTGCTGTTGCCTCCCGTGCAACTGAAAGATCTCCAGAGTGTACAATGGCGTTGGAATGCTCGCCCGACATCATTACGCACTATTTCACTGCCATTTGGATTGGATGTGTGCCTGCCCGTGGGACAAAAAATTCTGCCCCATGTCCCTGGAGCATTAGTCCAGCCATCTGGATTATTGGTCCATTATTCAACCATTCCAGTCTCTGCCCTTGATCTCTCTCTGACACCCTGTGATCAGCTCACAACCCTTCAAACCCTGGTGTACTGCTAGATCATTCCCCCATGATCTCTATCCCTAACAGCTTCCTACATTTCAACAGTGACTGCGCTTCAAAGTATTTCATTGGCTGTAAAACACTTTGAGGTGCCTGGTGGTCATGAATAGTGCTCTATTAATGCAAGTCTTACCTTTTTTTGTGTCAAGAATCTACCTGCTCCTGGGTTGCATTCTCTGCAGCAGTTTACATTTGGCAGGGAGACAAGTCTGTCAATCGGGCTGGCTTCTGCATGGGGTTGGGGAAGGGTGGCAGGGGAATAATACACTCATGCTCAAAACTACACAGCGTTTAGAAAAGAAAGCCAATTTTGGATTCAGAACCCCCTCACAACTTAGAAATCCCACAACTGCAAAAAATGAGGCTTTTTTAGTCAAACAGCCATTTTCCAACAAAGCTATTTATTTTGCTTCAGCTGCGTTGTTGGCTGGCATCAGTATCTAACATGTAACTCGACAAAAAAACAGAAGTTATAGTCACTATAAAAGTACTCAGAAGCTTCCCATACAAACCTAAAGGCCCCAATTTCAATTTCTGTTCTGTACTCAGCTAGTAATTCGCATCCAGTGCAACAATTAACCCACTGGACTAGAGAGGGGCAAATCAGCCTGGGATTCTGCCTCTGATCCAATGATGCTTCATTGATGGAAGGGAAACTCTTGTTAATGTTGAATGAGGATAGGACTGGCCTGGCAGTGAGCCCCTCTTTCCTTCTCCCCAGTCAGTCACCTCCCAGCTCTCACTGTCTGAGCTCACACCTGTAGACTGGCAACTTAATTCGTGTTTTCAGGAAAGGAAGGGAGAAAAGTGAAAGGGGGTGGAGGAAATGTATAGAAAACAAAGTAAGTATTATCTTTTCACGAACAAAATAGTTTTTAACAGCAACACTTACAAGGCCGAGTTTTTGGAGAACTCATCATTCCAAATATACTCCAAAAGCCAAGCTTTGATTTAAGTGTCCCAACAGCTAGAAGGGAATTGGATATTATTCTGGTAAAGCTAATGGATCGGCCTGTATAGTATCTGAAGGAGCAATAGATGGCAATATCAGCAGCAAAGGAAGTTAATTACTACATCTTTTCCTAGAGGTATAAATTGATCAACTGTGGAGCTTACTTGACTAGAATGAACAATTCAGTTTCATGAACATTTGTAACTTGTGGCTAGTCACCATGTTCCACTTTTAACTGCTAGACCACTCTCCACCAGATTGAGTTGCATAAGTCTGGTATTTCATTTCTAGATATCACTGTGATACATTTGAATAATTTTAAGCAACTTCCCATTAGCAGCTCAAAGTTAACTGACAACAGCTAATTCCTAATTATTGTTAGAATTGATCGGAAAGATTTGAAGTATATTTTCATTTTCGGTGAGGGCAATAAAATGAATGGAAGTAGGTTGGCAGCTTATTAAACATTCTGCCAAGGAAAGGAAAATAAGGTGATGTGTAATGGATGGCTGATTGACAGCTGCCTATTTAATGCCCTGGGGAAACATCAAATAACCCTCACTTGAGTCAAAATTTAAAGGTATAATTTTGTAATTTCATACTCCCAGCACAGAGCCTTGCCTTTTGAGAATGCATATTATAATCAGGCAAGTACTGGGTGCGATCTTCTGACTATTTAATGATCAGGAAATTGTGCATAGCAGATGCCAAAATTTCCAAGACGCACTTCTAGTGAAGTTCCCTACAGAGAGCACAAAATTGCCCATTAAATAACTTGACATACATTTTCTGTGCCAACTCAGGAGAATACATGTAAATTAGATACCATTTCAACTTTAGTACTATTTCCAGTCACATATAAATATGAAACCAATGCCCGATTTTAAAAAAAGGCATTTTTATAAGCAGCTCAACACATTTCTCAGAAATGAAAATGACTTGCACAAATGTAATTACTTCCGAACGCAATGCTTATTATTATGTAGGACAATACAGCAGCCACTCTGCACATGACAAAATCCCACCAACAACAATGATGTGAAGAACCTATTAATGTGCTTTTGGTTGGACTGGTTGAAAGAGGACTGGTCATGTTTCTTTCTTCAAAGAAATCTTTAACAAGCAGCGAGAGCCTCTGTTTAATGTTTCCTCTGAAGAGTGACACCTCTGACAAGGCAGCACTCACTCAGTGCCTCACTGATGTGTCAGCCTAGCTTATGTGCTCAAATCCTACACTTTAGCATACAACCTTCTAATTCAGAGAGAAAAATTATATCAGTTGAAGCAAACCAACACTGGTACTGATTATACGTGATGTGGAATAAAAGTGACCAATCTTGTTACAATGGGGGCGCCTCTCTAGGTATTGCATGTACCTGGCAACATTGAATATTTAGTTAAATAAGCCACATTTCTTTTTATTGCATTTCATTTCAATAAGATATGAAATATTAACTGTACACTTCCAGAATACAGCATCGGAGATCTTGCCATAGGAAATTTTGCAACAAATGATATTCCTTTTGGGAGCTGAAGAGAATCTCGCTCTGAAGGATAGCATGAGGGAAGCCTTAATGAAGATGGGAGAAACAGTGAGTTTTATTTCATGGTGACCAGATCCTGGCAATAATTGAAGAAGACATCTGCCTCTGAAAGATTGTAAAGTAGATGTACTTACATTTTGCTTAATTTTGCAATCTCGCCTTAGTTATCCTATTGACATTTCTCAGTTAGTATGGTGAAGCATCACAGAGATAAAATGCTGAGCAGGTTCATTCAAATGCATAGGCATGTTTTAGCATTTCAGTCTATATTGTTGCAATGCCATTGTATTGTTTCTCCAACTGTTTCATTAGTGTCATGAAAATAAAATAATTTTCTTAATATTATTGTAAAAGTAGGTTAATAGTGGGGTTTGGATAGTTTCTCTGAGTGTGTGTGGGATTAATTGAATTGGAGAGCTCTGGTCTGGAGGCTTTGACTCATCAACAGAAGCTAGGTTTCTTTTTATTTGTTCATGAGTGTTACTGGCTAGGCCAGCACTTATTGCCCATTCCTAATTGCTACTCAGAAGGCATTTAAGCCACACATAGGTAAGGACATCAGATTTCCTTCTTTAGAGGACATTAGTGAACCAGATGGGTTTTTCACAACAATTGTTTCATGGTTATCATTAGACTTTTAATTCCAGATATTTATTGAATTCAAATTCTACCATCTGCCATGGTGGGATTTGAACCCAGGTCCCCAGAGTATTACTCTATGCTCTTGGTTACCAGTCCAGTGACAATACTACTACACCACCACCACCTCCCCTATGCTAAATACTCAAACATAGCTGATGTCTTAGAATGTGAGGTGAGGAGAATGTTCATTTATAGATAAATCAGGGTAGTTTGAATTTCAAAGAGATGGTAAGATATTACTCTGAGCCAGGGAAGCTAGGCCAAGCAGCGTGTTTACTTTTCCCAAAGGTTACTGATAATATTAGCACTATGAAAAAATTTATATTATGATAAAGGTAAAGTTCCAAAGGCATATGGGAACAATGGTATTTACATTAAAAGGGAGAGCCACGTATAAAGGAGAATGAGGCTATGTGTCAGGGAAGGCATTGTAAGATCTACCAGAAGTATGAAAAGCCTCCAGCATTTGGGCATTAACCCTGCTGTCTACAGAAACTGAAACTGGGAAATGCCACTTTGAATTCTAATGTCCAGGATATTATGTTGACTTGCCTGGGTCTGTTAAAATCTTTTTTTTACTGTTGCCTTAACGGAAGCTAGGTTAATTAGGGATTTTAGGAGTTATTATAGTAGTAATTTGTGGACCTATGTATGTGCTTGAAATCTTTTCTTTTGTTAATAAAATGCTTAATTTAGTTTTCTGAAAAATCTATGAAGTCTTTGTGGACATATTACTTCTGAATTCAGGGCATGCATCTTAAAATAAATACAAATTGTAAAACCATTGTGATAGTGGGATCAAGTTTCCCTTGTGGATTCAAACCGCCTGGCACACATTATCTGCAGCATCACAACAATTGGTCCTTTGGAGGATGCGGTTGTGTAAGGTGTAATACATTGTAATCATCTTGGATACTTGGCCTCTTCTGAATCCTGTCCTTTCTCCTTCAGAATGAACAGATAGGGAGGGATGACTACACAAATGCCTAGAAATCTTACTTAGACAGAGCTTGGTTGGTATTAATTTGACTAACACCCAAAGACAAGAGGGTAAGTGAAGTTTTAATGGGGTCTGAATAATTACAATAGTGAAATTCAAAGACACCAAAGGTACCTTGTTGGGCAGGCTCAGTGGGAGTGGGCAAGCGGGTTTTGGGAAGCCAACCGTCGCCCGCGATCGGGACCGGACCACGATTTCACACTGGTGGGCAAATTAAGGCCTGACCAGTGTGAAATGCGTGCTGCAACACTCAGCACTGCCTATGCTGGGAGTGGGGGGAGGAGGGCAAGCATGGAACTTTGACCATGCGCATGGATGCACATTGGAAAAGTACAGAGCTGCCTCATGGAGATGAAGAGTTTTGAAAAGCAAAAATAAATGATTTGTAAATGCTAAAAAACATGTTCCGCCATATGAGCAGGATCATGTTATGAATGAAATGTAAAAGTTTTTATTTCATTTTTATTGGCTGTTGGAAACCTCATCCTGCCTGTGGATGAGGTTTCCTAAAACGTTCAAAGGCCACTTGGCCTTTTCGCCTGCCCACCAACTGTAAGATTGGACTGCCAGTGAAAAATTGAACTTAATCAATACTTTAATGGCCTTAATAAGCTTTATAATTGTTGGTGGATGCGCTGCCAATTCTTGTGCGCACCTGCCAACTGAACTATCGCACAACTGCGCATGGACGTCAGGATGCTTGCTCGACATCATCGCGTGTCATTTCATGCTTGAGTGGGTTGGGCCCGTGCCCACCCACCAAGGTGAAAACTCTGCCCTAAGAAGTAAACAATGAAACGCCTGGAACAACATACAGCCACTTAATGCAATTGCAAAGCAGACTTCCTTTAAGAAACAAAAGCATGACTAAATGGGCTAAATATGCATTAGCACTTTAGTAGATGCCCACATTGCATTATGGGGCTTTCGGTGAAAACGTCCCAGATTTTCACTAAGTGTGATAGCAGGCATGAGAAAGCTGTTTTACCTGCCAGCTGCAATGGTGGGTTTATGCACCACCTCGTCCCATTCCCGGTGTGTCCCGCCTCATTAATAATGCATGCATGGGAAACACTCCGAATCTGGCCGGTCAGCCTCTGATTCGCCCACCCCACCATCACCATCATGGAGGGGGGGTGGTATTTAAAGGGTGCCCCTACACAGAACTAGCACTCTCTAGGGGTCAAAAGCTGCTACAAAGTCATGGCTGCCAAAGGGAGGAAATGTGCTGCTCCCAAACTTAGCAAAGCCCCCCCTTGAGCGCCCACTGGACACAGTGGAGGCCAGCCATGAAGTCCTCTAACCCTGCTGTAGATGAAGAGCAGCAAGCAAGGGCACCACTCCAGTGGTCAGTCCAAACGCACTGCAAAAGAGGACAGCCACCCAGTGTCAAAAGAGGATGAATGGTCTCCTCCGTTCCACCAGGGTAAGTCACTCTTCTCATCACTCTCAGCTCTCACACATCATAAACCCATCATACATCCACTGGGCCCTCACTCGCAGCCAGTTCAAGGGACATCGCCATTCACTCTCTCACACTCACCTACAACTACCCTGCGGATCATGTCCTCATCCCATCCATGGGATCACTCACCACCCACACATGGCAGGCATCCTTCTCATCTGGCCTGGCAGGTATCCTGTTTACACTCTCTCCATCAGTATTCATGCAAGACAGGCTGGCACACAAAGATAAAGGGTAGTATCAGGCTGGTGGAGGATGCCTGACATCGAGGTTCTCACAGACTTTGAAAATAGGGTCATCCTGCTGGCCGGCGATGATCTGGACCATTCCTGTGCTGACAGTGATGTCGGAGGTGCTCAACCAAGTGAGGATCCAGCAGTGCATCATTTATCAGAAGACAACCATGCTGTGAATGAGTTCCCCTGTTCCACAGTCCCCTGCTATGCGCTAATTATCTCTCCTTGCTTTAGTAGACACATGGGAAGCAGCCGAGGGAGTCCACGAGCCAGGTCCTCGATTCAAGCCCTGAAGACACCTCAGAAGAAGAATCTGATGACACCCTAATTGAAGACTTGTCAAGTGCTCACCCACACCCTCCACCAGTGCAGAGATACACCTCAGTGGGACCTAATTCTAGAGTAACCTCGGGGTCACAATCTGTTGAGCACATCACACTGTCTGATCCACAGCAGGTGGCGGCAAGGGCTTCACAGTTTTCCAGCACTTGGAGGACTAATGGAGTCTAGAAATCTGCTGGCTCCAAGTCAGGAACCTCTGGACTCGGTCATACCTCAATTGCTGGAGCTGCAAAGGCAAGCTCGGGAACATTGGGAAATAACGTCCGCTGCACTCCTCAGATTGCAAGGCATGATGGAGGAGTCTATCCATCTTCAGTCTGAGGCGATAGCGCCAGCAAGCCAACACTAGTAGGATGGTGGCTGCCATGGAGACCTTGATCCAAGACATTAGTCCTGCAATACTGCACAAGCTGAGCTCTATCACTGATGCCATAGTTTGCCTCCAACAATGTCAATGCAAGAGGAGTGTGGGCAAGCTCCATCTTAATCCAGCTTCTCCTTCTCCTCAAAGAGTCAGCCAGGGCACCCATAGGGAGGGGCAGCCCTTTGTGGCTCCCTCCCATAACTCTTTCTCCGGTACATCAATGACTGTCTCAGTGCTGCTTCATGCTCTTGTCTGGACCTGGAAACACTTATCAATTTTGTTTCCAATTTCCACGCCTCCATCACTATCACATGGTCCATCTCCAACACTTCCCTTCCCTTCCTTGACCTCTCTGTCTTAATTTCCGGTGACAGACTGTCCACCAATATTCATTACAAGCCTACCGACTTCCACAGCTACCTCGACTACAGCTCCTCACACCCTGATTCCTATAAGGTCTCCATCCCATTCTCTCAGTTCCTTCGCCTCCGTCGCAATTGTTCCGATGATGCCACTTTCCAAAACAACGCTGCTGACATGTCTTCTTTCTTCTTTACCCAAGATTTCCCACCCATGGGAAATGGGAAATGGGAGGACAGGGCCCTCAACCGCATCCAGCCAATCTTCCGCACCTCTGCTCTCACATCTTCCTCTCCCTCCCAGAACAATGATAGGGCCCCTTGTCCTCACTTTTCACCCCACCAGCCTCTGCATTCAAAGGATCATCCTCTGCCATTTCTGCTAACTCCAGCATGATGCCACCACCAAACATATCTTCCCTTCACCCTCTGTTGGCATTCTATAGGGACAGTTCCCTCTGGGACACCTTGGTCCACTCCTCCTTCACCCCTAACACCTCAACCCCTTCCCACGGCACCTTCCCATGCAATCACAGAGGGTACAACACCTGCCCTTTTACCTCCCCCCTCCTCACCATCCAAGGGCCCAAACAGTCCTTTCAAGTGAAGCAGCACTTCACTTGCACTTCCCTGAATTTAGTCTACTGCATTCGCTGCTCCCAGTGCGGCCTCCTCTACATTGGAGAGACCAAACGCAGACTGGGTGACAGCTTTGCAGAACACCTTTGGACCTTCTGTTGCTTGCCATTTCAACACACCACCCTGCTCTCATGCCCACATGTCCATCCTTGGCCTGCTGCAATGTTCCACTGAAGCTCAACGCAAACCGGAGGAACAGCATCTCATCTCCCGATTAGCCACTTTAGAGACCTCCGGACTTAACATTGAGTTCAACATCTTCAGACTATGATCTCTCTCCTCCCCTTTTTTCAATGTTCTTTTTTATTTTTTAATTTTAATTTATTTATTTTTATTTATTTATTTTCCCCTTTTTTGTTATTTATTTTTATTTATTTTATTTATTCACTTTTACATTTTTTCCCACTTATTTTTATTATTATTTTTTTAATTCATGTTCATTTTTATTCATTGTTTTATCCCCACCTTTTAACCTCTTTTTCATCTTTTTCCCACCACCGTCCCCTCCCCCCGCCCCACCCGCACAAGGGCCATCTGTCACTTGTTCATGTTATTCTTTCCACAGTGCTTCCCCTTGTCCTGATATTATCACACCCTGCTTTCTATCCTTAATGTCACCATTAGCACCTCCTTTAGCCAGCACCACCACCATCAACATCCCCTTGTCCTTTTGTTTATAAAATCTTTGGCAAAATCTTGTTTGCCTCCACCTATCACTGGCTTTCTATCCAGCTTCACCTGCTCTACCCTCTTTAAACAGTATAAATTTCACCACACTTTTACTTCTCTTACCTCTGAAGAAGAGTCATGAGGACTCGAAACATTAACTCTCCACAGATGCTGTCAGGTCTGCTGAGTTTTACCAGCATTTTTTGTTTTTGTTTCAGAGTTCCAGCATCCGCCGTATTTTGCCTTTATCTGCCCCACTCCACTTGACTAATTGGCGGCAGCTTTGGCCATTGGACTGCATGCTGTGCTTTCAGCTCAGGTGCAGGCATTCTCCTAACCTGCACTGCAAGACTGCACTGTTAGTTTGAACCATGATGGATACTGGTCAAAACCTGAATAAAGACATTGCAAGGAGCTGTGAGCACCTCCATCAGTGACTGTGCCACAGCTACCTTTCACAAGGGAATTCTACAACTTGCCTAGTTGGCCAATTGCTCTGCTGCCCCCTAAAACACACATTAATTTGCAGTCTGTGCCTGAGGAGTGAAAAGTTCTAGAGTATTTGGTGGCACTTACAGGCTTTTACATTGCTTGAGTGGGCAGAAAAGCTTCAGAGGCCGGACTCTAAGCATGTCAATGGAGCTGCTGCTGAACGGTCTCAGCTGCAGAAGAATGCTCGCTTTTGACAAGATTTTCCAAATGCGTGGCCACTTCCCTCAACACACCCCTCACCCCAACCACGCCTGACCCCTGCCACACTGCTGACATGTGCTTGAGTACTTCCTTCAGTCTTTGCTGCCTTGGCCCCCAACACCACCGCCTCACCCCGGCATATCCCGCACTGGAGCCCTTGTTCTGTACCTCACTGAAAGCCAGCTAGGAAAAAGCGACTTGCTTGTGTGCCCCACGAACGCACAGCGTGTAATCCTTGATGTCCTATGGACAATGCTCGCGAGAGCTGCACAAGGTTGAGTGCACTCACCTTCGAGTTCCCTTCGAAGATCAGCTCAGCCTTTAAAGGCAGTCATGAAGCACGCCATTCTGAAGCTATGCTGGCGTAGGCAGTAAAATTGACGCGGGGAGTGATCCTGACAATCAGGGCTTCTAATGAGATGCGGCAGTGGGAAATGCAGCCTGCTATCGATGGGTGGAGCAGACAATCGCAAACTGGTTTCACGATGATGTGAAATCGATTTTTGGTTTTCTTGTCATATGCCCTGCCCTGGCCGCCATGACGCCTTCCAACAGGGCTGGAAAATCCAGGCTTATGAATTCATTTACCTGTTAATTAGGTTAGTTAATGCTTGGTACATCTGTCTTCAGTGACACAGGCACTTCCTAACATATCATACCTTGTTGTGCATTATTGGTCCATTGTCCTTTCCAAACTTCAGCACCAATAATATTGCTCACCTAATCCAATACAAAGTTGTATCAAGTATATATATATGTATCACATCTAAAATTGTTTAAAAAGCTTTTGTATAATAAATTGGGGGCAATTTTGACTTTGGCAACAGTGTCTGTGCTTAGTTTGTAGCTTTCAGGATACTAAGATTTCTTCAGCACTTTGGAACAGGAATGGAAAAAAGGAAAAAGATCTAAAAATTCATTTGTGCTATTTTTTGTGGCATGGGTGTTGTGATGCGCAACCTGCCTCTGCCCATTGAGGTAGAGGTAGGCAGCGCACAAATCTGGTGCTGCATCCTCATTTAAATGAGTGTAGTGTTGTTCTAAGTGGGGGCCAAGCCATTGGCTCTCTGAGCTCAGTGGGGGGCTGAACAGCATCTGCTAACTGCGTATGGTGCAGCTAGCCTTTCTTCTGGAAGACAGTCAGTCTGTCCCTCTGCAAGGAAAAATGCACTGAATTATGGGAGGTTGCTGCTGAATATTATAGCTGCAATTGTAAGCAAGGCAAATGGATCACCAGGACAGACAGAGGCCATGGATACAGCACCGGATGCTAGGAGGTGAGACACCATGATTCTGCAATGGGGTGGGGGTTGCGGGGAGGTGGGGTAGCAGCCAGGAGGCCTTCAATGAACACCCCCAGCAGAGAATAGAGGTTGGTAGCCAAGGAGATTAATTGCATCCGACCTGAGGATTTGTCAGCAGTTCCACAAGAAGTCTAATAACCTCACATGTGTAGTTAGGGTCAGCAAACACATCTTCACTTAACACCTCCTACTCACCACACCACCAATGTCTCACTCTGTTCAATCAACTGCACCCTCATCACTCACCCAGTAGCAGTCCCTTTCACTCAGGATTCATGTCTAACATCCAGATATTGCTCCGTACTCTCACACACCTACCAATGATGCTAGCTTCACAGCCAGCTCCTGTTGCTTCCACATGCTATTCAGATGTGACAGGCAAATCAACTAAACTCAATGCTACACAATCATTGACACTTCACCCTCTCTCTTGGAGTACAAGGTTGCACACAAGAGAAAGGGGCAGTGCAAGGGACAGGGACGCCTGCATCTCCTGAACCCTACAGAGATGATGGCTTCTTGCATCATGGTGCCAATTGAAACAGAGCACATGGTTTCTGGCATCACTAATAACATGGAAGGTGACAGTATGTTACTGCCCCATGCCCCTTTGCAGTTCCCAGCGCATCCGCATCCTGTTAATGGCACGATAAGCAAACTGATCGTGGTGTGACCATGGATCAATTGCTTCTTACCCCACCATCCGTTCCCTTATCCCAACCTTCCTCTGTTTCTGTTTTCTGACACACAATAACTCCTATCTGCCCAGCTGCAGAAAGCCCAGGAGCAGGTGAGAGAGTAACAGCATCACACCAATTAAGAGATTCCATCACTTGATCTGACACTTGCAACCATTAGCTCAGAGATTGGCACTGCATGTTTCTTAGAGGCTAGTATAGAGTTAGTTCTGTATGTTAGGAGACACTAAGCATGAGTGGGCTGCAGCCATGTCAGGAGTAAAAGATAATTCACTTGTCAGCTCACTGGAGTGTGAGTTTGCAAACGAGTTCTGCTATAGGCAGTCCAGATGAGGACCTCTGAGAATCAGCATACACAGGAACACTGATGAGGATGCAAACCAAGATGCTGGGTGCATTGGTCGCCAAGGACCATGGAGAAGTCTGGCTCTAACTTGGCAGAGGGCATTACCCAGAACTTGCCCTCTCTGCAGCCTCAGCTCCATCTCCCTGTCATGTTGCAGACCCAGAATCACTGGAACTGCAGCCGCCTGTTGAAGCCTTTGTGTGGACAGGCCACCAACTCCTCTGCTCTCCCTGTGAGGATGCATCAACGTTCCCTGTCAAATTCAAGAGCTCATGCGACGCTTCCAAAAACACTGCAGAGTGCTTTCAAACACTTTGCAATCGCAGAAGTTAATCTCAATTACCTTCCCTGCAAGTTGAGTGCTTAGCCTTTTCAGTAAAATTAGTGCTACAGGATGAAGCAGCACGAGGAGATTGGCGGAGACACAATATAAAAGAGAGCGAGGAGATTGGCGAAGACACAGGATAAAAGAGAGTGAGGAGATCGGCAGAGACACAGGATAAAAGAGCACGAGGAGCGCAGCGGAGACACAAGGTAAAAAAGCACAAGGAGATCAGTGGAGACACAGGATAAAAAAGTGTGAACTCATGCCTTGTAATTAAGAAGCATATAATCTTAGTTCTCAGTGATATTTGTATTCGATAAACACGGTAAATTGTAGCATACATAGGAAGGAAGTAATTAAAGTAAATTAAATAACATAAGTTGAAATGGTGGGACTGGTGTTATGTTGCAGTTGTGAGATGCGGGAGCTTTTGGACACGAAGATGTTCCATGACAAACACGTCTGCAGGAAGTCTAAACAGTTTGAGAAATTCTAAATCAGGATTATTGATCTGGAATTTGAAATGCAGACACTGCGCAACATAAGGGAGGGGTAAAACACCTGGATACATTGTTCCAGAAGACAGTCACACCTCTTACAAGAGGGTCATCTGTTTTGATCAGCAGTGATGGACAGGAGGATGTGACAGTCAGTGAGGCAGGTAATGGGACCAAGTAGACAATAGGGAAGTTGCCTCAAGTGCTTCAATTGTCAAACAGGTTTGAGGTGCTCACAACCTGTGTTGATGAAAGCGAAGTCTGCAAGGTGGATGAGCTGGCTGCCATGGCACTGTGGTACAGGGAGTCATTCAAGCAGGCGGAGCAAAAAGGACATAGTGGTAGTAGGGAACAGATTAATGAGGGGGATTGACACTGTTCACTGCAGCAAAGAGCGAGAGTCCAGGCAGCTGTGTTGCCTGCCCAATGCCAGGGTTCAGGCCATCTGCTCAGGGCTGGAGAGGAACTTGCAGTAGAAAGGAGAGAGTCCAGTTGTCATGGTCCACATAGGTACCAATGACATAGGAAGAAGGAGGAAAGCAGTTCTGCAAAGTCTGTATGAGGAGCTAGGTACCAAATTAAGAAGCAGAACCTCAAAGGTAATAATCTCTGGACTATTACCTGACCCACATGCAAATTGGCATAGGGAAAATAAGATTAGAGAGATGAATGCGTGGCTCGAAGACTGGTGTGGGAGAAGTGGGTTCCAGTTTGTGGGGCATTAGCATCAGTACTGGGAAAGTGGGGGCTGTACCATTGGCATGGTTTACACCTGAAGCGTGCTGGGATGAGTGCCCTCACAAATCGCATAACTAGGGAAGTGGAGAGGTCTTTAAACTAAAAAAGAGGGATGAGGGATCAAGTTTAGGTAGCAGTAGCAATCCAAAGTGTAGAGTTAAGACAGGAGAGCAAAATAGTAATATGAGAAATGAGGGTCAGAGAATGGCAGGAAGGGATAGAGAGAAAAAACCTAAGAATACATCAACAGTCAAGGCTAGATGTTACAAAGATAACAAAAAGACAAAACTGAAGGCTGTCTCTCTGAGTGCATGTAGCATTCATAACAAAGTAAATCAATTGATGGCTCACATTGAAGTAAATAAATATGATCTGATTGCAATTATGGAGACGTGGCTGCAGGACGACAAAGATTGGGTCCTTAATATTGAGGGGTACATGAGATTCAAGAAGAATAGGAAGCGAGGTAAAGGTGGAGGGGTAGCACTGTTAATCAAAAAGGGCATTGGTGTATTAGAAAGAGTTCAGGAGATCAGGATGTAGAATCACTTTGAGTGGAGAAAAGGAATAATAGGGGGAAAAAGTCATCAGTGGGAGTGGTCTACAGGCCCCCTAACATTAGCCACAGTGTAGGACAACATATTCAAGAGAAAATATTGTGTGCTTGTGATAAAGGGACAGCAATAATCATGGATGATTTTGATCGACACATAAATTGGAAAAATCAGATTGGCAGTAGTACCCTGGATGAGGAGTTCTTAGAATGCTTTCGAGATCGTTTCTTAGAGCTGCATGTTCTAGAACCAATCAGAGAGCAGGTTATATTACATGAAGGATTAATTAATGACCTCAGAGTAAAGGCACCCCTAGACCACAATATGATTGAATTTTACATCCAGTTTTAAAAGGAGAAGAGTGAGTCTAAGACTACTGTCTTAAACTTAAATAAGGGCAACTATGTGGGGTTGAAAGCTGAGCTAGCTGAAGTTAACTGGGAAACTAGGCTAGAGGATAGATTAATAGAGAAGCAATGGCAGACATTTAAAGGGATATTTCAGGGTTTTCAGAATAAACGCATTCCTACTATAAAGAAAAATTCTAAGGGGAGGACCCACCATCTGTGGTTAAATAAAGATATTAAGGTAAGTATCAAACTTAAGGAAAAAGCATACAACTCTGCAAAGATGAGTGGCAGGGCAGATGATTGGACAGATTATAAAGAATGGCAGAGAATGACTAAAAGGTTAATCAGTAGAAAGAAATTTGAGTATGAGGGGAAGCTAGCTAGAAATGTAAAAATGGATAGCAAGAGCTTCTAGAGGTATTTAAAAAGGAACAGAGTGAGTGTTAGTCCTCGAGAGAGTGACAGTGCGGAGGTAATAGTAGATAATAAGGAAATGGTGGAAGAAATGAACAAATATTTTGCTTCTGTGTTCACTATAGAGGATACAAAAAACATTCCAGTAATAGCTGCAAATCAGGAGTTGAGCGGGAGAAAAGAACTTGGTGAAACTCAAATCACTACGGAAACGGTACTGAGCAAATTGATGGAGCTGCAGACTGGCAAGTCTCCGGGGTCCCGATGGCCTTAAAAGAGGTGGCTAATGAGGTAGTTGATGCGCTGGTGTTAATTTTCCAAAATTTGCTGGATTCTGGAAAGTTTCCATCAGATTGGAAATTAGCAAATATAACTCTTCTATTCAAGAATGGAGGGAGGCTGAAAACAGAAAACTATAGGCCAGTTAGCTTGATGTCTGTCGTGGGGGAGCTATTAGAATCGGTCATTAAGGAGGGTATAGCTGGGCACTTAGAATAGCTCAAGGCAATAGGGAAGAGTCAGCGTAGTTTTGTGAAAGGAAAATCATGTTTAACCAATTTATTGGAGTTTTTTGAAGGAGTAACATGCGTAGTGGATAAAATGGAGCCTGTAGACATACTTCACTTGGATTTCCAGAAGGCATTTGATAAGGTGCCTCATCAAAGATTATTACGGAAAATAAAAGTGCAGGGTGTAGTGGGTAACATACTAGTATGAATAGAAGATTGGCTGGCTGGTAAAAAGCAGAGAGTATGCATAAATGGGTCTTTTTCTGTTTGGCAGGATGTGATGAGTAGACTCCCACAGGGGTCTTTACTGGGGCCTCAATTTTTATGATTTATATCAATGACATAGATAAGGGGAGTGAAGACATGGCAGCTAAATTTGCAGATGACACAAAGATAGGTAGGAAAATATGTTATGAAGAGGACATGAGGAGTTGCTGCTGGACATAGTTAGGTTGAGTGAGTGGGCAAAGATCTGGCAATTGGAGCTTAATGTGGGAAAATCTGAAGTTGTTCACTTTGGCAGGAAGAAAAGAAAGAGTATTACTTAAATGAAGAATAGCTGAATAATTCTGAGGTGCAGAGGGATCTAGGTGTTCTAGTACATGAGTCACAAAAAGTTAATATGCAAGTACAGCAAGTAATTAAGAAGGCTAATGGAATGCTATCCTTTATTATGAGAGGGATTGAACATAAAAGTGAGATGTTATGCCTCAGTTATAAAGGGAATTGGTGAGACCGCACCTCGAATACTGTGAGCAGTTTTGCTCTCCTTATTTAAGGAAGGATGTAACTGCATTGGAGGTGGTTCAAAGGAGGTTTACTAGATTGATACCTGGTATGAGTAGGTTGTCCTAAGAGGAAAGGTTGGACAAACTGGGCTTGTTTCCACTGGAGTTTAGAAGAGTGAAAGGTGATTTGATTGAAGCATACAAAATCTTGAATGCCTTGACAAAGTGGATGTGGAAAGAATGTTTCCTCTTGTGGGTGAGTCCAGAATTAGGAAGCACTGTTTTAAAATTAGGGTTCACCCTTTTAGGTCAGAGATGAGGAGAATTTTTTTCACTCAGAGGGTTGTGCGACTTTGAAATTCTCTGCCTCAGAAGGTGGTGGAGGCAGGGTCATTGAATATGTTTAAGGCAGAGGTAGATAGATGCTTGTTAGGCAAGGGAATCAAAGGTTATCTGAGTTAGATGGGAAATGTGGAAACCAAAACACAAGATTAGCCATGATCTTATTGAATGGGGGAGCAGGCTTGAGGGGCCACATGGCCTACTCCTGTTGCTATTTCTTATGTTCTTATGTTCTTATGCTGGGTCCCTCTTGCAGCTGAATGCTTGACCTTTGGTGAGTGTCAAGAAAAGGCATACAATGAACCCACATGGTCCAAATTTGAAAGTTCAGTGACACATCAGTTGGGAGGTCTGAGTGACATCAGGACAGTACCGGTGCAGACACTTCTGGTGGAAGCAAAGGATACCAGTGCAATGTTCTTCTCAGCATTAGGCACTGCGCAAACTGCACCAAAACAGCTGGAGGTGCAGCACGATCGTCTAGGCGTTCATTCACATTCCATAATGCCCTTTCCAGCTACACGTTGGACCTGGATTTTGTGCCCAATATTCCTGCTCCTCATCATCATCCAATGGTCACCATCACAAAGTGCACTGGGTGAGGACAGGATCAAAATCAGCTATAATTTCACAATGGATAAAACACTGGTTGCTGCTTAAGGCAGTGAAGTGCCTCTATTCATTAGGTTTACCATCTAATTAAAGTGAAAATTAATACTCACAGTTTTAGAGGCAAACAGTATCTTCTAGTACCCCAGACACAGGGGCAGAATGTATACCATAGCTGAATGAATTATCTATTAAAGATCAGTGTCTCGAAATTTTGATACAGCAAGGATTATGCCCTTCGATTGGACAAGAACTACAGACATAGACCAGCATCTAGTACAGTCACAAGGTACCAGTCAAAATGAAAATCACCACAGCGTTTAAGTTCTGTACCACAGGGTGCTTTAAGCCATCCATATGAATCATTTGTGCTAACGTTCCGTTTGTTGTGTACTATGACATAAATTAGGTAGAAAAGGCCTACTTCAGCAAGAAAGTAGCTGCTTGGACTTTGGAATTGAGCATCAAGAAGAAAATGCTTTTTGTCTCCTATAATTAGAACATTGCTAAAATACACAATATAAAATATTGTACGCATTTTACTATTTGTGCACTAGTGCATAATTCCATGCTATACATTGATAGAAAGAGATATTACTCCAAGAACTGAAAATAGAATGCAACAGTTGCATAAAAGTCATTACATGAATATATAGTTTACAAGGAAGGCACATGACTCAAAAACTTGAAATTATGAATGCCCCAAAACCTTTACGAACATACGAAACTATGAATTAGGAGCAGGAGTAGGCCACTCGGCCCCTCAAATCTGCTCTGCTACTCAATAACATCATGGCTGATGAATGTAACCTCAACCCCACATTCCTGGCTACCCCCGATAACCTTTCACCCCCTTGTTAATCAAGAATCTATCTAGCTCTTCCTTAAACATATTCAAAGACTCTGCTTCCACTGCCTTTTGAGGAAGAGAGTTCCAAAGGCTCTCAACCCTCTGAGAGAAAAAAATTCTCCTCATCTCCGTCTTAAATGAGCAACTGCTTATTTTTTAAACTGTGGCCCCTAGTTCTAGATTCTCCAAGAAGAGAAAACATCCACTCCACATTTACCCTGTCAAGAGCCCGCAGCATCTTAAAGGTTTCAATTAAGTCACCTCTTACTCTTCTAAATTCCAGTGGATACAAGCCTAACTTTTCCAACCTTTCCTCATAAGGGCATTTCCTCATAAGTCTTACTGTAGTACTGTACGCAATACTCCAGATGTGGTTTCCCCTTTGCCCTGTGCAACTGAAACATAACCTCCCTACTTTTGTAATCAATTCCACCCATAATAAATTATAACATTATGTTAGTCTTCCTAATTACCTACTGTACCTGCATACTAACCTTTTGTGATTCATGCATCAGGACACCCAGATCCCTCTGAATCTCAGAGCTCTGCAATCTCTCACCATTTACATAATAAGTTTCTGTTTATTCTTCCTGCCAACATGAATGATTTCACATTTGCCCACATTATACTTCATTTGCTGGATCTTTGCCCCCCCACTTAACCTATCTCTGTCACTTTGTAGCCTCCTTACATCCTCTTCACCATTTACTTTCCAATCTATCTTTGTGTCATCAGCAAATTTAGCAACCATTCCTTCAATCCCTTCATCCAAGTCATTTAAATAGTTGTAAAAAGTTGAGGCCCCAGCACTGATCCCTGTGACACACCACTCATCATATCCTCCTAACCAGAAAAAGACCCATTTATGCAAAGTTTCTACTTCCTGTTAGCTAGCCAATCCTCTATCCATGCCAATATGTTACCCCCTAACCCATCAGCTTTTATTTTCTGCAATAACCTTTGATGTGAAACTTTATCAAATGCCTTCTGGAATTTGGAAGGAAACAAACATGAATTCTACGAAACAGTGACTGCATGTTGCAAACATGGACTAAATTTTTCCAGTATCCTCCTCAGCAATGTCCCAAGCACATACAAAAAATTTAACAAACTTCCACTACCTGCATCAAATGAGATACCGAACACGACAACGGCACACCCAACCCTGTCAACACTGCAAAGTCCTCCTCATGAACATCTGGGTACTTGTTCCAAAACTGGGAGAGCTCCATTGACTCATCAAGCAACAGCTTGACATAGTCACACTCACAGAATCATACTTTATAGCCAAGTCCCAGATTGCTCCACCAGCATTCCTGATTATGTCCTGTCACATTGGTAAGTCAGAGTGACCAGAGGTGCTGGCACAGTGGCATACAATGGCCCTGGAAGTCCTCAACATTGACTCTGGACCCCACGAGTCATTAGATCAAAAAATGAAGGCAACCTCCTGCTGTTAACCATGTATAGTCCTTCTTCAGGTGATGAATCAATGCTCCTCCATGTTGACCATCACTTGGAAGAAGCACTGAGGGTAGTAACGGTACAGAATATACTCTGGGTGGGGTGGGGGAATTCCAATGTTCATCACCAAGAGTGCCTTGATAGCATCACTGCTGACTGAACCAGCCAAGTCCTGAAAGGCATAGCTGTCTGACTGGGTCTGTGACAAGTGATGAGAAAACTACATGACGAAAATCCTATTTGACCTTGTCCTCTCCAATCTACTTGCCAGAGATGCATCTATCTGTGAAAGTAATGATAGGAGTAACCACTGCACAGTCCTTGTGGAGATGAATTCCCGTCTTCACACTGACGACAGCTTCCATCGTGTTGTGTGGCATGACCACAGTGGTAAATCACATAGATTCAGGGCAGAACAAACAGCTCAAAACTGGATATCCACGAGACACTGTGTGCACAGCAGAATTTTATCCTACCACAAATTCTAACCTCATGACCTGACTCTGCCATTATCATCAAGTCTAGGGATCAATCCTGGTTCAATGAGGGATGTTGAATAGCGTGCCAGGAGCAGCACCAGGTGATTCTAAAAATGAGGCTTAAAAAACATGGGGCAGAATTTTTCATCCCGCGGGTGGGCGCATGTCCGACCCAAACGGGAATGCAATAGTGCACGATGACATCACGCGAGCATCCTGATGTCACCGTGTATTCTCGCAATATTTAAGTCGGCGGGCACAAGCGAGTGGCAACAGCATGCCTGCTGACAATTGAGAGGCCAATTAATGCCCTTAGGCAAGCAATTCAGTTGTATTTTTTTACTGCCCACTCAACCGTTCGGTTCGTGGGTGTGCAAATAGGCTAGGCAGCCTTTGCATTTTTAACGAAACCTCATCCAAGGGCAGGTGACATTTCCAGTGGTTAATGAAAAAACAAAAAAATTTTAACATCATTTTTTACATATCCCTCTTCATGTGGTTGAGTTAAATGTGGGGACATGTTTATATCATTTGCAAAAAGTTTATTTTTGTATTTAAAATTCGGCAGCCCCCGAAACAGTTCTGTGCTTCCAGGGAACTTTCATTGAGTGCTCCCCCCACTGTATGCGCAAACTTCAGGGCTCGCACTTCTCCCACCCCCACCCCGACAGCACCGAGGCTCCCAGCATGCCTTTCACACTGGCTGGCCATTAATTGGCCAGCCAGCGTGAAATCACGGTTGTTGCCTGATCGTGGACCTGGCCACCACACCTGCCCAATGAGGTGGGAATTCTACTCATGAAGCTTTAACACAGGACTAGATTCATGCTAATTAATGGAAGCAGCATGCTATTGAAAGTGGTAAGTGATCCCACAACCAACAGATCAGGTCAAAACTCTGCTGAAGTAGGGTCATACAGACTCGAAACGTTAACTTTGTTTTTCTCTCTCCACAGATGCTGTCAGGCCTGCTGAGTTTTCCCAGCATTTTCTGTTTTTGTTTCAAAACTCTGCTGTCCTTGCATATTCAGTTGTGAAATGTGGTTGACACTTAAACAATTAATTAGAGGAGGAGGCTTCATGAACATCCCTGCCTCAATGATGGCAGAGCCCATCATATTATTGCAAAGGAAAGTATAACCATCCACAGCCAGAAGTGTTAACTGGGTGATCCAACTTGGCTTGTTCCTGAGATTCCCACCGTTACTGATTCCAGTCCTCAGCCAATTTGATTCATTCCATGTGATATCAAGAAATGTATGAAGGTACTAGATACAGTGAAGACAAATGGACCTGGCAACATCCTCGCTGTAGTGCTGGAGACTTGTACTCTAGAACTAGCTGCACCTTTAGCCAAACTGTTCCTGTACAGCTACAACAACAGCAGAAGCAGCATGTGATAAACCAGTCTAAATGATCCCACAACCGACAAATCAGATCAAAGCTCTGCAGTCCACCACATCCAGTCATGAATGGTGTTGGACAATTAGACAACTAGCTGGAGGAGGAGGTTCCACAAATGTCTGCATTCATAATATGGGGGAGCTCAAATGTGTCATTTGCAACAATCTTCAGCCAAATCCATCTTGGCCTCCTCCTGAGGTTCCCAAAATCACAATATGCCAATCTTTAGCCGATTTGATTCACTCCGTATGGTATCATGAAACAGCTAAAGGTACTAGATACTGAAAAAGCTCTGAGCCAGGATAACATCCTGCCTGTAGTAATGAAGACTTGTGCTCCAGAACTAGCCATTCCCCTAACCAAGTTGTTCCTGTAATGCTACAACACTTGCACCTACCCAATAATGTGAAAAATTGCCTAGGTATGCCCTGTCCACAAAAAGCAGGATAAATCCCATCCGGCCAATTACTGCCCCATCAATTCTTGATCATCAGCAAAATGATGGAAGGTGTCATTGACAGTGCTATCAATAGGTATTTACTCACTAATAATCTGCTCACAGGTGCTCATCTTGGGGTTTGCTAGGACCACTTGGCTCCTAGCCTCATCACAGCCTTGGTCTGAACGTCGATTAAAGAGCTGAACTCCAGAGGTGAGTTGAGAATAACTGACCTTGACATCAAGACATCAAGTAACCCGAACAAAGTTGAAGTTAATAGCAATCGGGGGAAAAACTCACCACTGGTTGGAGTCATACTCAGCACAAAGGAGGGTGGTTTTGGTTGTTGGTGATCAAACATTCCAGTCCCAGGATATCACTGCAGGAGTTCCTCAAGGTAGTGTCCTCGGCCCAACCATCTTCAGCTGTTTCATCAATGACCTTCCCTCCAACAGAAGTGGAGTTGTTTTCTGATGATTGTTCAGTGCCACTTTCAACTCCTCAGATACTGAAATATCCTGTGCCCATATGCAACAAGACCTTGACAACCTTTGGTTATGGTTGATAAGCGGCATGTGACATTCATGGCACACAGCTAGTAGGCCAGCAGTTGGTGTCTCCAACAAGGAGCATCTCATAATTTCCCCTTGATATTCAATGACATTATCATCATTGAAACCCACACCTTCAACATCCTAGGGTTCACCATTGGCCAGGAACAATACTGGGCCGATCACATAAATAGTTGGTTAGAACAGCAGTTTAGATGTTAAGAAACCATGGTGATTAAGTCACCTCCTGGCTCTTCAAAGCCTGCCTATCATCTGTAAGGCACAAGTTAGGTGTGTGATAGAATACTCTCCACTTACCTGGAGGACGTAGCTTCAGTGACACTCAAGAATCACCATCCAGGATAAATCAGCCCGCTTTATTGGCACCCTGTCCACCACGTTAGAATTTCACTCTCTCCACCATCAATGCCAAGTGGCAGCAGTGAGTACCATCTGCAAGATGTACTGCAGCAACTTGCCAAGGTTTCTTTGATAGCATCATTGAAATGCACAACCTCTACTGCCCAGAAGGACAAGGGCAGCAGATGCATGGGAACACCACCACCTTCAAGCAAGTTCCTGAAAGTTCCCCTTCAAGACACATGCCAACAGTGGGTTAAGATTCAGAAATAAAGTCAGCCGTGTGTTTGTGGTGTATCAACTTTTATGTTGGCCTGTAGTGGGTTCTTATTTGCAATACATTTGATGCCATGAATGCTCATTAATGTGAAACAGTTTTGGGATAAAATTAGCAGCTCACCAGAATCTTCTAGCACTCAGTTCATGACCATTTAAAGGTGGAGTGCACCAGTCAGTTTTGTGCAATTGTAACCAAGGTAAGCCATTGTCCATATTGACCTCTGTGGCACCTTCCAAAACCCCAACCACTACCATCTAGAAGGACAAGGGCAGCAGATAGATGGGAACATCACCACCTGGAAGTTCCCCTCCAAGTTACTTGCCATCCTGACTTGGAAATATATCACCGTTCCTTCAGCGTCGCTGGTTCAAAATCCTAGAACTCCCTTCCTAACAGCACTGTGCGTGTACCTACATCACATGGACTGCAGCAGTTCAAGAAGGCACCTCACCACCACCTTCTCAAGGGCAACCAGTGAAGCCCACATCCCGACAATGAATAAGACAAAACCAGGGCAGTGGGTATTGAAAGGTTGGCTTTCAGGTGCAGTGAAGTGCAGTGGGGAGAAAGGCCTAGTGTCCTGGATTTAGTCGTCCTGTAAAGGAAGGGGGTACGGTACAGTTCCATATAGGGGTTGAAAGATGAATTATGAGCCTAAAGGGTGGAGTTGGTGTTATTAATGTAGGGATGCTGAGTGTCAAATTGAGGGTGCTGGGTGGCGGAGGGAGTCTTCACGGGGGAGCTGTATTCAGTCGGGGGCAAGTCCAGAGTCAGAGTCAGGTATTCGAAGATCTCATGTGGGTAACAGGAGCAGGCAAAAGCATCGAGGAGACTAATGGGAGGGTTCAGGGTCAGAATGGGTATTAGGATGGTCACAGGTATAGGCACAGGGGGGAGAGATGGCATGCACAGGGAAAAGTAATTGGTCCAGGGTAACAAGGAAAGTTCAAGGGTCATGGAGGGGAGAGGTATGTTGGGTGAGTCAAAGGTGATGGAGACAAGGGTGAGGATGACAGGAGGTGGGTATAAGATACAGGAATGATTTGCAAATGTCACACGGAGCACATTAGGGTCTCCTGTCAAATATAGCTTCTCTGAAAGTAATCTCAATTGTAAGGGGAGGAGGATTGTTTTGGATGGGTGGAGTTCATGTTGCACACAATTGGCTGATTAAAGGGACTCCCTAACGATTAGTTAATTGGATGAGAACCATGGACGAACATGCTCTCACATGTATGTCTGCCCTCTTCATATAGTGGAATTACTGACATAGCCATGGGTCTCATTCACCTAGTATTCCTGCAACCTTGGGAGAGAATGCAAAGACGAAGAGTTCTTGCTGTCCAACAACAGAGGCTACAAGGCTAACAACAGACAGCACCAGGGGAGAGGCTGGTTTGGATGCAGACATCCAGGGAAGGCATCAGTGAAGATGGACACTGGCATGTCAATACATCCAGAGGACAAGAACAAATTACAACCAGGCATCTGAGAGGTAATGCCAGAGATGTCTGAGGCTGTCCCTGAAAATGGTCATTGAGATATGTTGAATTGCTCAAGATGTACAGTCACATGGATTCTGATGAAGAGTCATTCAGACTCAAACATTAACTCTGTCTTTCTCTCCACAGATACTGTCAGACCTGCTGAGTTTTTCCAGCAATTTTTGTTTTTGTTTCAAATTTCCAGCATCCGCAGTATTTTGCTTTTAGCCACATGGATTTGGTACTTATCACCCCACCAGCCTCCGCATTCAAAGGATCATCCTCCGCCATTTCCGCCAACTCCAGCATGATGCCACCACCAAACACATCTTCCCTTCACCCCCCTTATCGGCATTCCGTAGGGATCGCTCCCTCCGGGACACCCTGGTCCACTCCTCCATCACCCCCTACTCCTCAACCCCCTCCTATGGCACCACCCCATGCCCACGCAAAAGATGCAACACCTGCCCCTTCACTTCCTCTCTCCTCACCGTCCAAGGACCCAAACACTCCTTTCAAGTGAAGCAGCATTTCACTTGCATTTCCCCCAACTTAGTCTACTGCATTCGTTGCTCCCAATGTGGTCTACTCTACATTGGAGAGACCAAACGTAAACTGGGCGACCGCTTTGCAGAACACCTGCGGTCTGTCCGCAAGAATGACCCAAACCTCCCTGTCGCTTGCCATTTTAACACTCCACCCTGCTCTCTTGCCCACATGTCTGTCCTTGGCTTGCTGCATTGTTCCAGTGAAGCCCAACGCAAACTGGAGGAACAACACCTCATCTTCCGACTAGGCACTTTACAGCCTTCCGGACTGAATATTGAATTCAACAACTTTAGGTCGTGAGCTCTCCCCCATCCCCACCCCCTTTCTGTTTCCCCCTTCCTTTTTTTTCCAATAAATTATAAAGATTTTCCTTTTCCCACCTATTTCCATTATTTAAAAAAAAAAACCCCACTAGAGCTATACCTTGAGTGCCCTACCATCCATTCTTAATTAGCACATTCGTTTAGATAATATCACCAACTTTAACTTTAACACCTATGTGTTCTATTGTACTATTGTCGTTGACATCTTTTGATGATCTGCTTCTATCACTGCTTGTTTGTCCCTACAACCACACCCCCCCCCCACCGACCTCTCTTTCTCTCTATCTCTCCGCCCCCCACACACACACCTTAAACCAGCTTATATTTCAACTCTTTCTTGGACTCGAACTCAAGTTCTGTCGAAGGGTCATGAGGACTCGAAATGTCAACTCCTTTCTTCTCCGCCAATGCTGCCAGACCTGCTGAGTTTTTCCAGGTAATTCTGTTTTTGTTTTGGATTTGGTGGGACCCCATACCAGTGATCCTCAAGATTATAGTGGCACTCAATTTCTATGCTAGTGGTGACTTCCAGGGAATGACAGATGACATATGTGTCATCTCATAGGCTTCCACACATCAGTATATAAAGGAAGTAACTGATGCCCTGTGTCATGTTAATGAGTGTATCTGCTTCACCACTGGTGAAGACAGCCAGGCTGCAAGGTCAGCTGTGTTTGGTGTCATTGCTGAGTTTCCTTTAGTACAAAGTGGGGTTCAGCAGGGACCTGATCCTGAGCAGTCCTCTGAGTGCCTGTGGACCCAGCTGTCACATCCCCCCTCAGCTGCTGGGATGTGTCTATGGTGTGCTTATGAGATTGTACTCCAGAACCTATAAGTAAACTCTCTTTGGACCGTGTGGGTGTAACTGTGCTGGTGGAGGTTGATGATGAGGCAGATGATGGTGTAACTTCTGGGCTGTGGCTGCTTCATCCCCAGAGAACAAAAAGAATCACATGAAGAATCTTCACAGTTTAGGGCTTCACACTTCATTGCTTCCAACATGTGGAGCCATTGCTGGATGGTTGCCTCGTCCTCCTTACACCTGGCCAGTCCAGTTTTGCTGTCTGTGCCCTCTTCCCCAGCGATCTCCATTGCATCTTCCTCAGCTGCTGTGAGGAGCCGGAGTTCAGGAAACTCCTCCTCCTGTCTATCTCCTCTCCCAGGAATTGTGGGCCTGCTTGTCCAGCAAGACAAAGTGCAGACTTAATGTCATGTCAATTGACACCTAACTCCCTTGTCTGCATGCATCCCCATCACACATACGGGCCCGTCAGTGCCACATTGCTTCCAGGCACACACAAAGACAAACTTCCACATGCTTTGGACTCAATTGCCATGTGGCACTAAGGCTGATCACGCATTCACTCTTCTGGCATAGCTGTCTGCTTGCACATATACATCACTGAAGACCCCATGAGAAACTCCTGCTAAAATGTGACACTGGCACTCACCCTGATGGGTCAGAGCCAGTCATTCTTCCGTTTCCTGCACTGAACCCAGATTTGGTGCATTACTCAACTGCTCTGACACTTCCTTCCAGGCTGCATTGGTCTGGCAGGAGGGCCTTCTGATGCCAGCTTCAGAAAAGAGCATCTCCCACCTGGAGGAGAATCTGCAGGGACTGCATTGCTGAAATGTGGGTCTGGTCTGCTAGGGCGGTCAGACATCGGATAGATGGGGTCTTCAGATTAAAGTCAGAAGAACCTCACACACTGCATCATCCTGGCAGTGATGCATAGCCTCCCTTTTTAAAAAAGAGGCTTTTTAATAACAAGCCCTTAGCTGCAGCATTGTCAGCTGAAGGTGGATTTCACCAATGAACAGCTTCCCCCACCACTGAATCACAGGTGTTTCCCATGTAAGCAACTGGCACTTTAACTTATGATTACAATCCTGTGGGAAATGGCAAACATGAGAGTGAAAGCAGCGCACATTTCTGGTTACGCTTTCAGGAATGGCACGCAGTTAACAAAACCCTCCCCCAATGTGTGAAATAAAAAACTAAACCAGCTACTAAGATTCTAGATTTAGATAATAATGACTTCATTAGGCTGAACTAGAGATGGTTCACAGTAAATTGGGCAGATCTGTTAATGGATAAAGTGACAGAAGATTAGTGGGAGGTGTTCAAAAAATAAGTTAATTTGATACAGAACCAGTTTATAAGGGCAATTTCTTTATCTACCAAAAAAAGACAGCCTTTGACAACTAAAGATATAGGAGACAACATAAAACTAACAGAAAAAGCATGCAAAAAATGAAAAAATGCTTAGTTCCTAATATAGATCAAAGTATACAAGAAGAAATATTGGGTGCATGTGATAAAGGGATGACAATAATCATGGGTGATTTTAATCTACGTATAAACTGGAAAAATCGGATGAGCAGTAGTAGCCTGGATGAGGAATTCATAGAATGATTTTGAGATAGTTTCTTAGAGCAGTATGTTCTGGAACCAACCAGAGAGCAGGTTATATTAGACTTCATATTGTGTAATGTGACAGAATTAATCAATGACCTCAGAATAATGGCATTCCAAAGTAGCAGTGACCACAATATGATTGAATTTTATATCCAGTTTGAAAGGGAGGAGAGTGGGTCCAAGACTAATGTTTTAAACTTAAATAAAAACAAAAAAACTGCGGATGCTGGAAATCCAAAACAAAAACAGAATTACCTGGAAAAACTCAGCAGGTCTGGCAGCATCGGCGGAGAAGAAAAGAGTTGATGTTTCGAGTCCTCATGACCCTTCGACAGAACTTGAGTTCGAGTCAAGCTCGAACTCAAGTTCTGTCGAAGGGTCATGAGGACTCGAAACGTCAACTCTTTTCTTCTCCGCCAATGCTGCCAGACCTGCTGAGTTTTTCCAGGTAATTCTGTTTTTGTTTTAAACTTAAATATGGGCAGCTATGTGGTCATGAAAGCTGAGTTGGCTGAATGAACTAGGATACTGGGCTAGAGGATTGATCAATAGAAAAGTAGTGGCAGACATTTCATGGGATAGTTCAGAATAGTCAGATAAGTATATTCCTACTATAGAGTTTAAGGTATGTCAGTGGGGCATGGCCATGTGGAATGTGCATCCTGTGGGATGTGGGAAGTTGTGCAGGCATGATGACTACATTTTTAGGAAATGTCACCAGCTGCAGAAACTTGAGTCCCAGGTTGCGGGCCTCAAGCGGCGGCTGGAGTCAATGTGTTGCATCTGCAAGGCTGAGGGTCACGTTTAGAGAGGTGCTCATACCACAGCTAAGAAGTAAACTGGCAGAGTTGAATAGGTGACCGCCAGAGTATCTAAGAGAAACAGGCAGGTAGTACAGGAGTCCCCTGAGGCAATCTCGCTTACTAACTGCTTTTCCATTTTGGATACTGTTAAGTGAGAAGGTTCCTCAGGGGACTGTAAAAAGAGCCAGGTTCATGGCACCACTGGTGGCTCAACTGCACAGGAGAAGGCAAGGAGGAGTGGAACTGCTATAGTGGTATGGGATTCTACAGTTAGGGGAACAGACAGGCGTTTCTGTGGCCATAGATGTGAGCCTAGGATGGCATGTTCCCTCCCTGGTGCTAGGGTCAAGGGTGCCTCAGAGAGGCTGCAGGACATTCTTTTGGGGGAGGGTGAACAGCCAGAGGTCATGGTCCACACTGGGACCAATGACTTGGGTAGGAAAAGGGATGAAGTCCTGAAAGCAGATCTTTGGGATTTAGGAAGGGAATTAAGAAGCAGAACCTCAAGAGCAGTAATCTCATGATTAGTCCCAGTGTCACATGCCAGTGAGCATAAGACATAGATATAGAAAATAGGAGCAGGAGTAGGCCATTCAGCCCTTCAAGCCTGCTCTGCCATTCATTATGATCATGGCTGATCATCCAACTCAATAGGCTGCTCCCACTTTCTCCCCAAATCCTTTGATTCCTTCCACCCCAAGAGCTATACTAAATCCTCTTTGAAAATATACAATGTTTTGGCCTCAACTACTTTCCGTGGTAGCAAATTCCACAGGCTCACCACACTCTGGGTGAAGAAATTTCTCCTCACTTCAGTCCTAAATGGTCTACCTTGTATACTCAGACTGTGACCCCCGGTTCTGGACTCCCGCACTAATGGGAACATCCTTCCTGCACCTACCCTGTCTATTCCTGTTAGAATTCTATAGGTTTCGATGAGATCCCTCCCTCATTCTTCTGAACTCCAGCTTCCCCACTACTGATGGGAGGCCTGCTGCTATCCTTGGGAAACAGAACCTCCCACCTTTCCTGGGTGGCCTGGAGAGGCCTGCAGAGAGACTTTGCTGAGCCGTGGGGCCACTTGCTGCCTGCTCTGAGACATCCTGAAAAACAAGTTAGCAAAAAGGAAGGGATCAGAAGATTTGGCTGCAGTGTGAGAACCAGGGTGATGCTACTGGTTTGGAGGGAATGAACACATTTGACCCTGAGATAATGGCAGGGGTGACGATTTCCTGCCCGCCCTCAGCAAGTTACTGCGCTCCTCGCGCATGCATAGCTAATTAGCTGGCCACCATGAGATTGTGCGTAGCCAGCCGTCCCACCCCCGAGCGGGAGTGTCACTCATCTCCACTCCCGCCGCCAAACCTCTACTCCAGATCGGAAGATTCTGCTTGATTCCCTTAGTGGCAAAAAATCTGTCAACCTCAGTTTTAAAAAATCATTCATGGAATGTGGGCATTGCTATCAAGACCAGAATTGATTGCCAACCACATTGGAGGTCTTGTAGTGCGGTGGTAGTGTCCCTATCTCTGGGCCAGAAGCTCTGGGTCCAAGTGCCATGGCAGAACTTGCTGGCCATGGAGGGAGCGTTCATGACTCAATTTAAAAAACTGAAAATTGGCCTGGGAATCCTTCCACTATTCCCCTGAGGGGAAAAAAATGTGTGACAATCTGCTAAAAATTGCCAATCCCTAATTGCCCTTAAAAAGGTGGTGTAGTAAGCCCCATTCCTGAATATAACTAAGTGGCTTGTTAGGTCATTTTAGAGGGCAGTTAAGAATTAAGCATATTGTCATGTGTCTGGAGTTACATGTGGGTCAGACTGTGTAAGGATGACAGATTTCCTTCCCTAAACAAGATAGGTGAACCAAGTAGGATTTTTATGACAGTTTGGTGGTTTCATGATCATCATTACTGATGCTAGCTGTTTATTCCATTTATTTAATTAATTGAATTTAAATTCTCCAGCTGCCATGGTGGGATTTATACTCATGTCACTGGATCATAGGGTGGAATCATCCTAGGTTTGCGCTAAGTGTGGTAGCGGACATGGAAAAAGTTGTTTTATCTGCTGGCTGCAATGGCAGGTTTTCTCACCACGCTATGATTTCAGCACCTCTTTGCTCCAGGTGCCATACTTAAAGCACACCAGAATGCAGCCTACTTCATGTCTACGGATGACAGATAGCCCTGAAAGCAAAGAAGACAGCAGCCTCAAAATTATTTGCGCCTCTGTGTGGTACCTGCTGAATGCAGTGGCAGGTCACCACAATGTCCTCTTCCCACACTCTGGCTACAGGAGGTCCACCAGAGTCACCAATCCCACCTGGGAGGCGGTGGTAGAGGCAGTCAGTGCCACCGAATCATGCAGGGGGTCTGACATCCGGTGCAGGAAGAGGATGAATACATTCATCCATTCTGTCAGTGTAAGTCAACCACCTCATCACTCGCAACACACACACTCACAAACCTATCACATATCCACAGGGATCTCACCCCTCAAGGGACAACGCCACTAACTCTCACACACATACCCTTACATCTCCACCAGGCCCATATCTTTGCTTCCTCACCCCGTCCATGACTCCGCTCACCATACAAATACTCCACACAGTGCCATGTGTCCTGTTCACACTCTCTCCATCTGTTTTTATGCAAGAGAAGCTGACTCACATCAGCAGAGAGAAGTCCCAGACTGCGGGTGGGGTGGTCCACATTAGGTCCCTCATTCACTTTGAGGAGTGTGCCACCACGCTGACTGGTGAGGGCATGGACCATGCCTATGGTGACAGTGAGGTTTGCAGCGAACATCCACATGAGTATCCTGCACCACATCATCCCTCTCAATGCAAATGTGAGTGCGCTCTCTCCTGCTTTTGACTCTGCTGCCATGCACTAATTATCTCTACTTTGGTTCACAGGGAGCTCTGCCAAGTGACCGACACGCTCAGCCAGCCAGTCCCTCAGCTCCATGCATGTCCTCACCTCCAGCCAAGAGGACAGAACCTCCATTGAAGAGTTGGAAATAAGCAGCCTGGAAGATCTGTCACAGCACTTACCCACACCCTGCACCAGTGCAGAGACACACACCTTGGTGGGGCCTAGATCTAGAGCAGGCTCTGGTTCACAATCTGGTGGTCACCGCATGGACACATGTCTGCAGCAGGAGGACGCAGGCTCAGCTGTGCTCCCCGGTACTAGGAGGGTTGCTGGGGAATAGGCATCTGTGAGGTCTGAGTCAGATGATAAGCCTCTGGACTCAGCCTTTCAACTCATCCTGAAGACTCAGCAGAAGGTGGGGTAACATCACGCAGAGCTGTTAGAAGCCTTCAGCAGTGTGGCACATGAGTCAGAGGAGTACAACCGCCTGCTCTCTGATGAAGTGGTGCCCACATGTGCATGTATGGAGGTCTCCATGGGAAGGATGGGAGACAACAGAGACTCTGGCCCAGCTGATTGCAGAGATGCACACAGACCTGCACTCCATGGCAGTGGCCAGGGTGAGTCCCTGCAGCGGCAATGCGAGAGGGTAACGGGGCACCTCAATGTCTTTTTGGGTGCTCCTTCCCTTCAAGGAGTCAGGCCGGGTCTCTCGGGCACCCGAAGAGAGAAGCAGCAGCTGGATAGCCCTCGGTCATCCACTCAGGAAACTCAGAGGCTGTCCTCTCCCTCTGCGCCCCCTTTGCCTGTGACCTCCTCAACCTCATCCTCTGTCACCATATAGGGAGCAGCCGGCCCACAGGGGGACAGCCAAAGCAAGCTGGGGCCCTCACAGGTTTGGCTCTCAAGAGGTTGCAGGCCGAAATCAACAGATGCAACAGAGTTTGCACAGGCTGTCTCCACACTGCTGTGGATGTCAGGCCAGCACCTACGTAGGCCTAGAAATGCTAAGAATTTCTGATCACAAGTGGTTGCATGGGTGAACACATCTTGAGTTTATTGTCTGAAAATATATTCACTTTCATTGAATAATGTTTAATGTTGTCTTTCAGCTTCATTGACAGGCTTCGCGAGTCCTCCCCCTGTATCACCCCCCAACCCAGTAGCAGTTCAGCTGCACACTGTTGGACCACGAGTGTTTCTGGCAGGAGAAGTGTTTGTGTGGCAGGGCCTTTTGGCGCCTCGTGCAAGCACTCTCCCATGCACATATAGCCTTCCTCCATCACGTTCATCTCAATATCCCGAGCATTTTCAACGCTGCCTGCTGGGGTTTTCTTTCAGTTGTCCATCTGAGCTGACCTGCATCTCCGCCCACCCACTGATCTCACTCCCATGCAGCAGCTGTGCCTGTCCAACACGAGGCTCTGCTCACTTTCGAGTTTGGCAATGATAGTCATAGTCAAGTTTTTGATCAGCGCCTCCTTCCTTTCCCTTCCCCCAGTTACCCATGTCCTTTCCCCCATCACTCTCCACTCTCCACTCTCCTGTCATTACCTTCCACCTCCCCATCATCACCTACCAACCTGAATCCTTGTCGTTCCAGGATGTCCAGGTGAACATGCACATTGCCCATCTTGTTGAGAATCCCACCCCCGCCCAAAATGACCTCCCCGGTCTCCCCCTTCCCATCCCCAGGTCTGTGTCTGCCTCCAAGTGCCAGGAACCACCCTTGCCATCCTTTCTATTGGTACTGACGCACTCTTACCCTCCCACCCTCCCGGCTCCCTCTGCCCCTTCATACTAACAATTCCCTCCTATGATGCCCAGTTCAGTCCCCAGGAGGCAGTGATTGACTCTGCAAGCCCCACCCTTGCACATTCACCCATCCCTTACTCTCTCCTCCTCCCTAACTCCCTCCTCCCCCGATATTTTCCACCTCTGAACTCCCTCGTCCCCCCTTCCAACCTCAACCCACCGACACCTTTGTCCTCCCTTCCCAAACTCATCCCCCGCACCCCCCCACCGGGGCACTTCCTCTCTCAATAACACCTAGTCCTCCCTCTCCCACCCCGCCCCCCTGGTACACCTTCCTCTCCCACTCACAGCTAGACCTTCCTCTCCCTCACCTCACCAATTATCCATAGCACTCCATGGATAATACTGTGATATTCTGAAGCAGACCTGAAGCATCAACTTTGACCTCCCACCTTCCGTGAGCTGCTTTGTGGTGGAGCCACATACATGAGAATCCACCCAGCATGTAATGCAATTGTTCCTCCAGGGTCCGGTAGCTGTAGGGCTCCAGCATCTTCTTCACCTCAGATGTCCACAGCCTGAGCAAGGCACTATCGGCACATCACACGAGTCCAGATAAGTCCTAGGCCGGCGTGTTTTCCCACCACTGTAATGGTAAATTTGGTGTGGGGGGGACGATTCTGGTTGGGACTTACTTTGCATCCCATTCTCAGGATGCAAATTGGGTTCATGCTGGCCTCCAGCGGGATTTGCGTTCTGCCATGGCAGACACCATCGGATGATCCTGCCAGGCTTTCATGCCAGCGTGAAATTGATTTTCGGCCTTCTCGCCATATGGCAACCCGCCTCTCCCTCCATCTGCCATGACACTCAACACCCGACGTCAATGGGGCCAGAAAATTCCGGGCCATAGTCCAAGCCTCTAGATTACTAGTCCACTAATATGATCGCCATGCTACCTATAATACGACATTCTATAACTGAGCATCCACAGCTCTCTGGGGTAGCAAATTCCAAAGATTCGAAACCTTTTGGGTGAAGGAATTTCTTTTCATCTCAGGCTTAAATGACTGACTCCTTATCCTGAGACAATGATCCCCCACACTCTCCAAGTAGGGATTGAAGACTTTTAACAATTGCCCTATCGAGCCCTCTAAGAATTTTATACATTTCAATCACCTCATTCTTGTGAACTCCAGTGAATATTCTACTCAATCTGGGCCTCTGGATTACTGGTCCAATGACATTCCCATTATGCCACCATCCCCACTAATCACTTCTCAGAGGGCAACTTTCTCATTCCAGGAATCAGACTAATGAACCTTTGTTCCACTCCCTCTAAGGTGAGTATATCCTTCCTCAGGTAACCGATCCAAAACTGTACACAGTACCCACTTGCAATAAAGGCCAACAAAGCATTTACTTCCTGATTGCTTGTTATCCTTCTAGGCTCACACATGAAGGATGGCCATTTGAGTGAGACTCCGTAGTGGAGCCTCCCCCCAGTAAGGGCCACGAGAAAATGACAGAAAGGAAATTTTGCAAATGTTGGAAATAGTTTAAAAGAATGCTTAGATGAAAGAAAGTTGGTTTATGTGGAAAACATAGGCAAGTGTAGGGAAACATACTTGCTAGGTCTTTCAGCCTTTTGGCATAGGTCACAGATTGGAGAAAACAGTTTGAATGTCCTGCAGCTCTGAATAGACATGGGGCAGAACTTTGCCCTCATCAGGCAGGCTCAGCGCAGGCGGGCAGGAACAGCCCAGAACCTGCCCGCCGCCTGCAAGCGGGGCTGGACCGCGATTTCACACTGGTAAGTCCCACCCAGTGTGAAACACGTGCTGCAATGCTCAGTGCTACCTGTTGACGGGCAGGGAGGGGGGGTGGGTTGGTGGTGAGGAGGGTGAGTGCGGCGTGCAGATGCGCACTGGAAAAGCTCTCTGAGGGAGATGAACAGTTTTGAAAATGAAAAATAAAGCATTTAAGATGTTAAAAAACATGTCCCCTCACATGAGCAGGGACTTATTGGAAATAAGTAGCAAAATTTAAAATTTTTTCAATGATGGATCGAAACCTCATTCCGCCCGTGGATGAGGTTTCACAATGCCTGGCATTTTCACCTGCCTGCCAGCCGTAAGGTTGGACGGGCAGCGAAAAATTTAAATCAATTGGATTGTTAATGGACTTAATAGACCTTATAATTGTCGACGGGCGCGCTGCCAACCCCCACACAAGCCCGCCGACCGAAATATCGTGCAAGTGCACAATGATGTCGGGATGCTTGCCCGACGTCATTGTGCATCATTTTACACTCGTTGGGCACGCGCCCACACGGCTAGTGAAAAGTTCTGCCCATGGAGTTTAATTTAAACTAAAATAAACAATTAGTTTCATAGAGTCATTAAATTATTCAATATGTTTCATTTATGAAGGATTGCAGGTTAGCACATCAGCACACATTTGGGGAATGATGAATTCTGATCAGGGGCTTCCAACGTAACCTTAAAACAAATGCCACTTTAGATTACGATGCAGCACAGAGAGGATTGATCACAACCCCGCAACAAAAATCTCCTTGGCACAACTAAGAATGAACTGGCAACGCAAATGCATCCTGTGAATAAATAAATTGATGGAATTAGTATTAAGTCATTCAGACAAAAATTGATTTTCAACCCAGGTGAGCCAAATATGATGTTACAAAATCTCTAAAAAAGCACAAGATTTTGAAATCTGATAATCAGCAATTTTTAAACAGTGTTGTAGCTGACCCAAAGGAACCAATAAAATGCTCAGAAAACGAATCAAATAACATTCTTGATAAATTGACACAACAGAATTTTATGTTTGTGAAATTATCTTGCTCTAATCATCCATTATATCCTAAAGAACGCAAGCTTCCTGTCTAATTTACAAGGAAACAGGCCGGTTTCTATCAAAAAGGAAAGAACCACTCAGGCCTCAATTACAATTTATTTGACTGAGACAGTTTTCATCTCTAGACGTGCTCCACATGAACAATTTTTGGGATATTATGAGTAAGATTAAAAATTTACAGGGCCACTTAGGTCTTCGTGTTTTTATCATGCTCATTTCCCTGAAATGACTGTGATCCGCAGATTATTTTTTTCTCTGAAAGGAACTTCTGATGTTCATTTTCAGCCAGGAGAATTACACAAACCTGTATAAAACCACAGCAGCAGTGGCTGTCAGGGAAGTGGTTTTGCTTGTCAGTGTACAAAGTGCAATAGCAAGTCACTCAGCCAAAAGTGAGGCCAAACTCGCACAGATAGCTACCCGTGGAATATAGACTGTTAGGGCTGAATTTTCCATGCCCGCTGGTGTCTGGCGTGCTGGGTGGCGTGAGCAGGCAATGTGACGCGATTGTTTTCACAACAGCATGAAACCAGTTTGCGATCATCAGCTCAGCCCATCAACAGCGGGCCACGTTTCCCACCATCGGACATCGGGAACTTCATTGTAATACATCTGCATATCGTTATTCAGCCAGCCCGCCAGAATCGTCCCCCTACAATGGATTGTCCATCCGCATTAGTGGGAATAGCATATAAAAGGTACAAACTTGGCAGGCTACACTTTGGAGGGGAACTCGGAGGTGAGATGCAGCAACAATGTGCAGTGATCGCCAGGATCGCCTTTTGGATTTCAAGCTTGAGGCATGTTGGGCAGGGGGTGATGGGGGTCAAGGGCTGCCTTGCTGTTGAATATAATGCATAAGCATTCGGGTGGGGAGTAGGATGGGTGAGGGAAGTGGCCACACATTAGAGAAATCTGTATACAGTGACTCTTACTCTGCAACTCAGACAGTTCAGACGCAGCCACATTGATATGATTGGAGTCGTGCTTCTAGCTTATCTGCCCACTCAAGCAATGCAGAGGCATCAAAGTGCCACCAAGTGCTCCAGAGCTTTTGCCATTGCTCGCTGTTCCTCCAATCACAGATTCCCTCTCTCTCCCATGCTCACTGCTCCTCTGTGAGATCTCACAAGCCTCAACCCACAAATGCATCCATGAGGTCATGGATGCCATCTTTGCGAGGGCACACAACTTTGTGCATTTTGTCTGGCACCAGGACAGTCAGGATGCAAGATCAATTGGATTCACCCAAAAACCAGGTTTCCCACAGATGCAGGGTGTGATTGACTCACGTGGTGCTCAGATCTCCATCGCAACACACAGTGAACTACAGCAACCGTTCGCTGAATGTGTAGCTGGTGTGTGAGCACCAGAAATGCACTTTGCAGGTGTGTGCATGGTTTCCAGGGAGTGTCTACGACTCCTGCATCCTCAGTCAGTCATAGATCCCTGAAGCCTTCCAGGGTCCACAGAAGCTGCAGGGATGGTTCTTTGGGGGCAGAGGACATGGCTGATGACACCCTTGTGGCGGCCACAGACTGCAGCAGAGCGATGCTATGATGAGGCTCATACAGCAGCTCACAACTTGGTGGAGCAGACCTTCGGGATGCTGGAAGTGAGGTTCTGCTGCCTGGACCGGTTAGATGGAACCCTGCAATACAGTCTGCAGAGGATGTTGTCATCTGCTGTGCTCTTTACAACCCGGCGCTGCAACAGGGAGAGGAGCTGGCTGAGAAGGAGATGGAGGAGTTGGAGGTCTCCTTGGATGAGGAGGAAGCAGATGGAGATGAGAGTGAGGAGGTCCTTGAAGACAACAATGACGGGGATGAGGCCCTCGCACTGGCTAGTCAAGGCCGGCACATTCAGGAGGCCCTCATAGCTGCTAGATTTGTGGAGGATGATGAATACATACAGTGAGGAGACCCTATAGATCCTCACATTGCATCTGTGAATGTTTGACTCCTTTCTGGCTGATGGCAGTGTGCGTACGCTCTGTGACAAGGCTCCTGTCATGGAGACACAGTGAAGGCTCTAATAGTTGCTTGATTGCAGGAGAATGATGAGACATGCAATGAGGACACTCCATAGATCTTCACGTAGCCTCTGAGAATGTCTGACTCCTGTCTGGCCAAGTCAGCTCGCCTGCGCTCTCACATGGTTCATATCATAGAGTCGCAGCCATGAAACTTTAGAAGCATCTGATCTTTTGTCCACCTTCAGCACCTGAGCCTTTCAGGAGCACAGCGTCACTGGTCACAGATGCTGAAGAGATGGGGGCCAGCCCCACCTTAAAGTTTCTGGGAGTACACAGAGGGAATGGCGGAACTCGGTAACGCCTGCCCTCCTCATTCTGGCAGCATTGAAAAGAACCGTTGATGCGCAGGCATCAGTAATGTGACCAGGAGTGTGAGACCGCACCATCACTTTGGTCTGAAAGCTGCATAATGCACAGGGAAGAGTTCCTGCACTGAGACACTTGCCTTTATCTTGTGCAGAAAGGTTTCACATCTGAATGACACGAACACTGCTCATCTGAACAAAGAACCACAGGCAGGGAGACATGCTTGGGAGTATATTGACAATAGTGAACAGTATGTACAAGTGATTAATACCTGTGCCCAGGCTGTGCAACTAATTCTCCTTAACTTTCCTAACCATGCCGCTAAGTCTTGGTGCTCCCCGGACATCCATAGCAGAGGTGGAGGCAGCCTGCTGACTGTGATGCCCTGTCTCTGATGACCTTGGCGTGCACCCTCTGGAGGGCCAAGACTTGGAGGGCCCTGGCCTGTTTTCCGGTTCCTGCTATGTGGCAGTAGCACCATCCTCGGCCTGTGGATCTGGAGCTGCTGAGGTCACAGGAAGAGGGGATTCGGATGAGTCACCTGGATGGATGAGCCCAGGGTGTGCACCTGCTGACCCTCCTCCCTATGGCTGCCGAGGGCCCCAGGCTGACTTCTTGAGGAGAAGGAGTAGCTGAAGTGAGATCAAGCTGCCCCGCACCCCTCTTGCGTACACAGTGTTGGAGGCCAACTATGGCATCAGTGATGAAGTTGAGCCCGCGCAGCAGTGCAGGACTGATGTCCTGGACCAAGGTCTCCATGGCAGACACCATCCTACCAGTGTTGATCTTGGTGTATTGGCATGCCAGCGCTATCACCTCAGAGTGAAGGCTGACGGACTCTGTCATCCCCAACCCCTTTCTGTTTCCCCCTTCCTTTTTTTTCCAATAAATTATAAAGATTTTCCTTTTCCCACCTATTTCCATTATTTAAAAAAAAACCCCCACTAGAGCTATACCTTGAGTGCCCTACCATCCATTCTTAATTAGCACATTCGTTTAGATAATATCACCAACTTTAACTTTAACACCTATGTGTTCTATTGTACTATTGTCGTTGACATCTTTTGATGATCTGCTTCTATCACTGCTTGTTTGTCCCTACAACCACACCACCCCCCCCTCCACCTCTCTCTCTCCCTATCTCTCCGCCCCCCACATACACACCTTAAACCAGCTTATATTTCAACTCTTTCTTGGACTCGAACTCAAGTTCTGTCGAAGAGTCATGAGGACTCGAAACGTTAACTCTTTTCTTCTCCGCCGATGCTGCCAGACCTGCTGAGTTTTTCCAGATAATTCTGTTTTTGTTTTGGATTTGTGCATCCGCAGTTTTTTTGTTTTTATTAATATTATAAATGATGGTTTTAACATGAGTGAATTGTAACATGAAAATTAATGTAATGGATTCAGGAGCTGATAGTGTGGACTTTAAATAGAAAAGCGGTAAAGATTGTGAACAAGACATAGAAGCCACATAGAGAAGAGACAATTTTCCTTTAATCCACTTAAAATAGTTCATCCTGCCTTTGGGAGAGACGGACAGTACCATAAATATACCTTCAGCTTGGATTCACAACTGTTGGTGATACCAAAATACAGGTGTGATTGCTATGTGACTTCTGATGACATTATGATGATCAACACAGCTACTTTATAGACTTGAATATTTCCTCAGAATAGGCCAGAAATGCACAATTTTTATCAGCACAAAATGGGCAATTCATTTTTTTAACAAACTAACATTTTAAAAATCTACCACTCATATTTTGCTGAAATAGTACTATGTGTGAAGAACATAAACAAAGACAGGTACATGGCAAATCAGACATCAGATTGTAAATAATTTTTCTGCACCATGCAAGAGAGATTAAAAAGTGATCAGGGTAAATTTCAAGTCTGTACCCGTGAGACAAACTACATAGAATTATATAGGTTATGGAGCACAGAAACGGGCCATTCAGCCTAACCAGTCCACACCAGTGTTTACTCTCCAATTGAGCCTACTCCCATCCTTCCTCACTTAACCATCTATTCCCTTCTATGCATACGCTTATCTAGTCTCTCCTTAAATGCATTTATAATATTTGCAACAAATATCCCTGTGCTAGCAAGTTTTACATTCTCACCACTCACTGGTAAAGAAGTTTCTTCTTAATTCCCTATTTGGTTTCTTAGAGACTATCTTATATGATGATCTCTAATTTGTTCTGCCCCATAATTGGAAAAGATTGCTCTGTGTCTTCTCTATCAAATATTTTTACAATTTTAAAGATGTCTATTTTCAGGAAAGAAAGAGACCCAATCTGTTCATCCTTTCCTGATAAGTATAACCTTTCATTTCTTCTTGATATAATATGGGCGACTGGAGCTGTACACAGTATTCAAAGTGTGTCTAACCAAGGTTGGGTACAAGTTTAGCAAAACTTCTCTACTTTTCAATTCTATCATTCTAGAAATAAACCTGAGTGATTGGATGGCTTTCTTTATGACCTTATCAATGTGTCCGACTGCTTTGGTAATTTGTGTATTTGCACTCCCAGATCCCTTTCCTCCCCCACACCATTTAGATTCTTATTTTCCAAGTGATATGTGATTAAATACCTCATACTTAAATATGTTAAAATTCATTTGCCAATTATGTGGCAAATTCTGCAAGTTTATTAATGTTTTCTTGTCATTTCTTGCAGTCCTCTTCAGTATTAATTATCCCACCACCAAATATGTCATCCAGAAATTTAAAAGTTGTATTTTTGATTCCGTATTTTAAATTGTTAACATAAATTGTGAACAACAGTGTACCAACACCCATACCTGTGGAACATCACCTTTCATTATCTGCCACTGTTAATAGCTACTCTTTACCACTACTCTCTGCTTTCTGTCTTGCAGTGCACTCGCTATCCATTCTGCTACCTGTCCTCTAACTCCACATTCACTGACCTTATTTATGAGTCAAATATGTGGCATTTTTTCAAAGGCTTTTTGGAAATCTGGATAAATTACATCCACTGCATTCTGTTATCTTTTCAAAGGATTCAATGAGGTTGTTCAATTAAGACCTTCCCTTTTGAAATCTATACCAGCTATTTATTATTATATTTTTGTTTTCTAGATGTTTTTCTACTTTCTCGTTTAGCTGGCATTCTGTTTTTTTTCCTACCACTGATGTTAAACTGGTCTATATTTCCCTGGACATGGTTTATCTCCCTTCTTAAGTATAGGTATACTTACATGTTTTTCAAACAGGGAGGCCACTTTTGGTTCTTGGGTAATCTTGTTGATGACATTAGCTGCCAAGTTCTCGATGAACTAGAACACACAGGGAGGCCCACGTGTAGGTTGTCATCAGCCTCTCATTGGAATTCGCTGTAACACATACTAAAACACAGCCAAAACACTTTGTACAACAACAGTGGTCCGAGTCTATTCTGCTGCAGAGTACTTGTCTGCCTCATGGTCCTGCAGCCAGCACCCAAAGATTGTGGACATACAGCTAAATGCCACCGTGAGCACAGCATCAGGGATACTTAAATGAGTGGCTTGTGATTCTGTCCCACAATGCCCCACCTGTTATTTGCCACAACATAATTGAACACAACATGATGGAAAAAGTCATGAACAACACCAACCTTCCCATTTACAAAGATCTGAAAAACTTACCAAGGAATCACCTAAAATCGCACTGGCCATCCCGGGGAACAGTTGTTAATACTCATGCAGCTGATATCAATGCACTATCCAGGATGGACGGAATGGTGGGCACATTGCAATATGAAAAAACAATACCTTATCACAGAGCCAAGTGCAGATGTCCCTGAATTTGACCTCTATTGAAAACAGAGGACAGCGCTCAACCCAAAGTGTACAGATACTGGACAATTTCATCACCTGCTCCATAGGAATATGAGGGATGACCCAAAGTGTGATTGTGACCAAGAGTCCCAGAACATGACCACATCATATCAGTCTGCCACTTAGACCTGTTGCAGGTGGTGCCTTATTTCTAAAGCTCGGCATTGCAGGAGACCATTGAATGGATGGCCAAAAATTAACATCACATTATAAGCTTTTCTGTCAGATGAAAGTAATAGTAACATAGTATAATGTTAGCCATTTGACAGTCCTCTGGCACTACAATTTTTTCTGATGAATTATTAAATATGCGTAATAGTGTCACTGCTATGTATTCTTTATATTCTTTTAAAATGTGTGAATGCAAACCATCCAGACCAGGGGTTTTATTCTCTTTGAGTTTGATCAGTATATTTTTATTTCTCCTTCTTATTTTAAATGTGATATTTCATTTGTAATGTCATTTTCTGATACAATGTCAATTTGATTTGCCTCCATGGAAAGTAATGAAGTAAAATAATTATTAAATATTTCTGCCATTTCACTATTGTTGCTATGTGTGGTTTTATTCTCACATCCCTTATTGACCATATTTCCTTTGGAATATCTTTTTTTATTTCTGTGCTTGTAGAACATTTTACTTTTTGTGTCATGTTCCTTAATAATTTACTTTTATGGTTCCTTTTTGAATTCCTTATTTTTTTGACCTCTCTCCCAATCTCTTCGGGTTTTCCCTTGTCATGTTCTCCCCTGTTGTCCTTGTATTTAGTTTGTGCCTCTTTACTTATTCTTAGGCCAGAATTTTGCCCTCATCAGGCATCAGCCCGGCAACAGTCTTCAACCACAATCGGCCCTCGACCACGATTTCGTTCTGGCTAGGCTGGGCTGGCCAATTAAGGTCCGCCCAGTGTGAAACGCACCTTCCGAATGGTCGGGAAGAGCTTGGGGGCCTGTTGGGCGCCATGTCCAATGGTGACTTGGCGGGATAATTAAAATAAGCAAAGGCAGTTCCCTGAAGGCTGCCGGGGAGAATCTTTATTCGGTCTGGAGACCCGAGCAATGGCCTCAACAGCTGGTGATGTCAGGCAGGAGGGCATGCTGGGTGGGCACTCAGCACCCCCACCCCCAGCAAACTGTTTCTCAGACTAGTGTCTTGAGGTCATTGTGAATGAGGTGGGTGTCAGGTGGGACATGTTCATTCCCAGGGATGGCAAGGGGACGCCACCAGACCAAAAAAAATTGGGAGGAGGTGGGAACCAAGGTCAGCAGCCACGACGTTTTGCGGTGCATATGGGTTTTTAAAAAATTCATTTGTGGGATGTGGGCTTCGCTGGCTGGGCCAGTATTTATTGCCCATCCCTAACTGCCCTTGAGAAGGTGGTGGTGAGCTGCCTTCTTGAACCACTGCAGTCCATGTGGTGTAGGTACACCCGCAGTGCTGTTAGGGAGGGAGTTCCAGGATTTTGACCCAGCGACAGTGAAGGAACAGTGATATATTTCCAAGTCAGGGTGGTGAGTTACTTGGAGGGGAACTTCCAGGCGGTGGTGTTCCCATGCATCTGCTACCCTTGTCCTTCTAGATGGTAGTGGTTGTGGGTTTGGAAGGTCCTGTCGAAGGAGCCTTGGTGAATTCCTGCAGTGCATCTTGCACATGGTACACACTGCTGCTATTGTGCGCCGGTGGTGGAGGGACTGAATGTTTGTGAATGTGGTGCCAATTAAGCAGGCTGCTTTGTCCTGAATGGTGTCAAGCTTCTTGAGTATAGTTGGAGCTGCACTCATCCAGGCTAGTGGAGATAATTCCATCACACTCCTGACCTGTACCTTGTAGCCGGTGGACAGGCCTTGGGGAGTTAGAAGGTGAGTTATTCGCTGCAGGATTCCTAGCCTCTGGCCTGCTCTTGTGGCCACAGTATTTATATGGCTAGTCCAGTTCAGTTTCTGGTCAATAGTAACCCCCAGGATGTTGATAGTGGGGGATTCAGTGATGGTAATGCCATTGAACATCAAGGGGCGATGGTTGGATTCTCTCTTGTTGGAGATGGTCATTACCTGACACTTGTGTGGTGCGAACATTACTTGCCACTTGTCAGTCCAAGCCTGGACATTGTCCAGGTCTTGCTGCATTTGGGCATAGACTGCTTCAGTATCTGAGGAGTCACGAATGGTGCTGAGCATTGTGTAATCATCAGTGAACATCCTCACTTCTGACGCTATGATGGAAGGAAGGACATTGATGAAGCAGCTGAAGATGGTTGGGCTGAGAACACTATGCTGAGGAACTTCTGCTGTGCTGTCCTGGAACTGAGATTATTAACCTCCAACACCCACAATCATCTTCCTTTGTGCTAGGTATGGCTCCAACCAATAGAGAGTTTTCCCCCTAATTCCCATTGACTCCAGTTTTGCTAGGGCTCCTTGATGCCACACTTGATCAAAAGCTGCCTTGATGTCAAGGGCAGTCACTCTCACCTCACCTCGGGAGTTCAGCTCTTTTGTCCATGTTTGAACCAAGGCTATAATGAGGTCAGCAGCTGAGTGGCCCTGGTGGAAACCAAACTGGGCATCAGTGAGCTGGTTATTGCTAAGCAAGTGCCGCTTGATAGTACTGTTGATGACCCCTTCCATTACTTTACTGATGATCGAGAATAGACTGATGGGGCAGTAATTGGCTGAATTGGATTTGTCATGCTTTTTGTGTACAGGACATACCTGGGCATTTTTTTACATAGCTAGCTAGATGCCAGTGTTGTAGTTGTAGTGGTGCTACCGAGCCACTCTTGGTGATGGGCATTGAAGTCCCCACCCAGAGTACATTCTGTGTCCTTGCCACTCTCAGTGCTTCCTGCAAGTGGTGTTCAACATGGAGGAGTACTGATTCATTAGCTGAGGGAGGGCGGTACGTGGTAATTATCAGGAGGTTTCCTTGCCCATGTTTGACCTGATGCCATGAAGCTTCATGGATTCCGGTGTAAATGTTGAGGACTCTCAGTGCAACTCCCTCCCCCATTTATACCACTGTTCTGCCACCTCTGCTGGGTCTGTCCTAACGGTGGGACAGGACATACCCAGGGATGGTGATGGTGATGTCTGGGACATTATTTGTAAGATATGAATCTGTGAATATGACTATATCAGACTGTTGCTTGACTAGTCTGTGAGGTAGCTCTCCTAATTTTGGCTCAAGTCCCCTGTTGTTAGTAAGGAGGACTTTGCAGGGTCGACAGGGCTGAGTTTGCCGTCGTCTTCTCCGATGTCTCGGTCGATGCGAGGTGGTCTGTCTGGTGTCGTTCTTTTTTTAAGGCTTTGTAGCAGGTTGATACAACTGAGTGGCTTGCTAGTCCATTTCAGAGAGCATTTAAGAGTCAACCACGTTGCTGTGGGTCTGGAGTCACATGTAGGCCAGACCAGGTAAGAATGGCAGATTTCCTTTCCTAAAGGACATTAGTGAACCAGGGTGCAGTGCTGCAAAAGGTTCAATGACCCACTGCACTCGGCAAGGGTCAGTACCATGTTGGCGTGAATCAGTGTGGGGAAGTGTTTGTGGCTGGCCATCACCTCAGTGGAGCTCAAGGGTGTTAGAGTCTGAGCGCCAACTGTCGATGATGCCGGAGCTGGCCAAGGGGGTGAGCCCTGGTTGCTTGGACTGAGTGCCTTGCGGGTCGAGGGCCACAACTTGGGTGTGCCCTACAAGGGGTTCCTCAGGTGGGGTTGCAGGTGCAAGGTGGACTAACCAATGCTCCTCTGGTCCTTTCAGGAGAAGAGGAGCCATAATAAAGTCGAGGGGTCAAGGACAGGCGGAGGACCCCCAAACCTCCTAATCATGACAAGGTTTGAAATGGTTGCTTTAGAGCTGGAGAGTTGCCATCCACCCTGGTCAGCCGGTCATGGAGAGGTAGGGGTCTCTGACGAAGATAAGAGTGCAGTGCACAGAGGTGAGAGTGTCAGACTGTCCAAACATTTTTGTGTAGTCTCATCATTAATAGGAGCCTCAAACCTGGAGTCCCCATTGATCATTGAAAGACGATGGCACCATGATGCAGATCTCCATTGTCTCGCCAGGGTGCCTGGCATGCACAGTGACAGTGTGATGATTTTAACTAATGACAAGTCATTGTTCTTCTTTAGTTTCAACAACACACACTCAAATGCAAGACCCTGAAGAGCCACCTTTGACACCAGAGGATCACCAGGCTTCAGATGCACCTGTGTCACACCCACCCTCTGAACCAGGCACCAACGCAGTTACCAGCACCTTGGTGGGCATTACATTGGCAGCTAGAATGTTGGTGCACAGTGGTGAGGGCACTTCACACTCGCTTGAGGAGCAGGCAGAGGCAGAGAATGCCCAGAGCACCGGCAGTCTGAGGACTGCTGGAGACCAGGACGATGCAGATGATGAGCCTTTGGAGTCATCCACTAGGAGGCAGATGCTAGATGTGCAGCGGGATGTGCAGGAGGATTTGGCAGAGATCCATGAGGCTATGCATGCCATGGTGTCTGTTATGGAGGAGTCCATGTGAAGCATAAGCTCTGTGTTGACCCTCATGGCTGAGCGCACTGCCTCCTCCATTGAGAGAGTGGCGACTCTCATGAAGAGGCAGCTGCAGGGACAAAATCAGGGATTCCTGGGGTTGCACAGCGGCCTGCAAATCCTCACACGGGCAATGGCTTCAGGTCGTGAGTGCCAATGTGGGAGATGGACAAGGTATCCAGTATCCCAGCTAGGTGCCTGTCCATCAATGGTGAGCAGGGAGGTCCAGAGCGACCTCACATTGGCGCACGAGCTACTTCTTGTCTTGCGGGCTCCTCTCAGGGTGCTCTGGATGATGGCAGTTGCTGCTCCACCCCTCTGCCAGTGATTGTGGCATCTGATGAGGCTGCTATGACTGGGGAGATGCCAGCTGTGGAACTGGTAGCTCCCTCCCAGGTGGGGCCAGCACAGGCTCCACTGGCCAGAGGACACTAAGGTCATCAAGGCCAAGGAAACAGCAGAGTCAGCAGGCTGTCTCCAATGTCGCTGTCAGCAAAGGTTGGGGGTGGGGGTGGGGGGGGTGGGGGGTTGGGGGGTGGGGGGGAGATGCGGTGGAGGTGGGGGGAATTGCTTGGGGCAATCTCAGTTTAAGGTACCATGAGCACAAGAGTGACTGTTCACAGGTGATATTCTGTTCTGCCATGTCTTGTTAATATGTTTACTGGTGTAGACATGGACACAGATATGACAATGTTCATTTGTGTCAAAAATGATATAGGGCAGGATTTTTAGGTTGGCAAGAGTGGCCACAGGCCGTGATCAGCCCCTGGCCACGGTTTCACGCTGGCTGCCCATTAATTGGCCAGTCTGCATGAAGCACACACTGATATGATCAGCGCTGCTGGGGTTGGGAGCGGGAGGAGTGCGAGTGCTGAAGTCAGTGCGGGCACAGGGGAACGCTAACAGAAAGCCCCCTGAAGGCATAGAGCTGCCTCAGGAAGCTGCAGGCTGCAAAAATATCAAATGAAGGCTTTTAAATTCGGCAAAAAATGTCCATGCAACATAAGCAGTCACCTGAACATAGAAATTATAAAACAATTGTGCATAGATTTTAATTTTTAAAAATTTAAGAACGGAAACCTCATCCCACCCTCGAATGAGGTTTCCTGAAAAATGCAGAGGCCACCTGGCTAATTTGCTCACCCACCATCTGATGGGCAATGAAAAATCCCAGTTGATTGAGCTATTAATTGACTTAATAGCCCTCTTAGTTGTTGGCGGGTGCACATCCGATTTTATCATGCGCCCGCCGACCAAATTGTGGTGCGAGTGCACGTTGATATCGGGACACCTGCCTGACATCATTTCACGCTATTTTATGCTCGTGTGGGACGGGTGCGCGCTTGCCCACTCAGCAAAAAATTCTGGTCATAAATTTTGCTTTTGTCTTAATGGCTTGAGTATGTTTCACTTTTTTTTGATGCAGGGCACTCCAGTATCTCATGCTGGACGTGGGTGGCCCTAAACTTTATTGCACAGGCACTGAGTGGACTTTTGGTTCAAATGAATGGGCCATTTCAGACATCTGGGATGGAGGAGGCAGCCCTGGCATGAGGTGGAAGCAGATCTTTGGCAACCTAGCTAAATGAGCATTGGATCAAGGCATCCTTGGTGTTCCTGCCTGCCTAAAGGATACAGGAGTCTGCCCCACACCCTCACCATGCTCCTCTTCTGACTCACAGCTGGATTCATCCTCTGTGGCCTGTGGAACTGCGTCAAGACCTCTTCCTCCAGTGGGGCCCCCCTTGCCGATGCTATATTGTGGAGAGTACAGCATGCAACCACTATCAGTGACACCCGCTCTGCAGTGTATTGGAGAGCTCCTTCTGAATGATCCAGGTATCAGAAATGCATCTTCAGAAGGCCTATGGTCCTCTCTATCACTGCCCTTGTGGAGGCATGGCTCCTATTATAATGCTGCTCTGTCTCTGTTCTTGGGTGGTGGAGAGGCGTCATAAGCTACCTTTTCAACGGATAGCCCTTGTCTCCCAGCAGCCATCCATCCAGTCAGGCTGGAGCCATGAACAGCTTTGGCACCTGTGACTGTCTGAGGATGTCTGCATCATGGGAGCTGTCAGGGTACCTTGCACAGACTTGCAGAATCTGGGTCTTGTGGTCACAAACTATCTGCACATTCATCGAGTGGAATCTTTTCCTGTTGACGAAGGCACCCGGCTGACCCATTGGCGCTTTGATGGCCACTTGTGTGCCGTTAATTGTATCCTAGAAGTGGGGGGACCTAGCAATCGCTGCAAAGCCTCTGGCTCGCTCTGTCTGGCTGGCCTTGTCCATACGGAAATGAATAAATGTCATTACTCACCTGAACAGAGCTTCAGTCACCAGCTTGATGCAACTGTGGACAACTGATTGGGACACTCTACAAAGATTCCCCACTGACCCCTGGAAAGAGCCAGAGGTATAGAAGTTGAGGGGCACAGTGCCATTCACTGGCATGTGTGTCCACCCACACAGCTGGAGCTGATCTCAGGCCCCATCATCTGGAAAATGGAGGTCACAGTGTCCCTGGAGAGGTGGAGTCTCCTTTGGCATTGCATCTCAGACATATTGAGGTAGCCACATAGCTGCCTGTAAACACTGGCAGCAAGATAGTGGCATCTTCTGCGGCCCCTTCCACCTTGGAATTCCTGCTGGCCCTACGCCCCTTGTGCCAGTGCCTCTCCTCTCACAGATTGTTCCTGGAAGCTGCATAGGGACAACTGGCCTCCTTTCCTTTCTGCCCCTCTCTTCCTCCTCAGAGGAGGTACCACCAACTGAGACCACAATCCCCATTAGCTGGGTTACAGAAGTCTATCTAATGCCTGGGAGGGTCCACAAGGTCAAAATTCTCTGGAAGCCTTGGAGACACCAATGAGTCCTGAAATGAAGCCTAGAAATGCTAAGAATGAAGCTCAGGATAGAGATGAAGCTGTCAAGTTCAAATAAGCAACCAGCAGCAAATATCTCCTAAACTTCTCACTACTCATACTGGCAATGCTGCTGACCCTTTTTATCCTGCCCTTGGATGAGGTTTTGTAAAAAGTGAGCTACCCACCTGCTCGTTTTGCCCGCACGACAAGCGTTAAATCACACACACAGGCAATATAGAATCGTGAACAATTGCCTTTTTATTGGCCTTAAGTAGTCTTTTTATTGATGGTGGGCACGGTTCCGACACCCATGCGTACCCGCTGACCTGAAGATTGCTTGCGTGCGGGATCAAGTTGGGACACTTGCCGACGTCATCTCGCATGATTGTACACCCGATGGGTTGCACGCACACCTGTGGGACATAAAATTCTGCCCTTAATTTTTCCCTTATGTCTTTATTCTTCCATGGTGTCTCAGTAGTATCTAGTTTGTTCTTGTTTTTCAGGAGAATATATTTTTCCTGGATCCTGTTGAGTGGTGCTTTAAAGGATTCCTATTGCTGTTCTACAACATTGATTGCCGAAATATTGTGTCGATTTTATTTTCTCGAACTCTATTCTCAGACCCTGAAAATTGACTTATCTCCAATCTATTACCTGATCTTTGTTTTGTTTATGACTTTCTCAATTATTATCTCAAAGTGTATTATATTATGGTCACTATTGCCTAGATGTTCCTCTATTTTGACTTTTCTTATCTGCCCTGGTTCATTCCCCATTACTAGGTCCAGTAATGAATCTTCCCTTGTTAAGTTACTTACATACTGGGTTAGAAAAGAAACAGATTAGAAAAAAATGTAGGTGCTCCATTCCTACATCCTTTTTACCTGGCTCTTCTGGACAATTAATTTTGGGGTAATCGAAATCATTATGTTATTTTTTTTACACATTTCTCTATTCACATGTTTGTTTCTCCACCTCCCGTTCATTCTTGGGCACTCGGTTGTCTACCCCTATTAGTGTAATTGATCCTTTATTATCTTTTATCTCAATCCACATTGATTCTATTTCTGTCTTAATGATGTGTTCCTTTTTCCTATGGCCATTATGCTATCTTTAATCAGTGCAGCTACTTCATGTCTACTATTTTCCCATTTTCTTTTCTAAATATGCTCCACCCTGTGATGTTTAATTCCCAGTCCTGATTTTCTGCAGACAGTACTTAGTTATCCTTGCTCTATCTGGTTCCTCGCAATATCAAGGACAGGATCTATCTAGACAGAGTTGAAAAGCGAGAAAGGAATGATTACGCTACTAGGATATTCTATAAGCCTCCAAATCATGAGAAAGAGAGATAGAGGAGCAAATATGCAAGAAAACCACAAAGATGTGCAAGAACTATAGAATAGTGATGCTGGGGACTTTAACTACTCAAATTTGATTGGAAAAATGTTACAGAAAAGGGAAAGGTGGAGGGATTTCTGAAATGTGTTCAGGAGAACTTCCTTAACTAGTATGTTCTCAGTCCAACTGGAGGCATTGCTGGGGTATGAGGTGGGCCAAGTGGACCAAGTGCTTGTCGGTGGGGGGGAATCACTTGGGTAAGAGTGATCATCACATCAGAAGGCTTTGAAGTTCACTATAGCGCTGAATTTCTACATGTCTTGCTCATTCCAGGAGTCCACTGGAGAAATCAGCTGCACATCACTGCATCAAGGTAGTGAAAGATCCCCTCTTCAGAAGGGCCAACCAGTACATAAAATTTACAACCAATGTGGACAGTCAGGCTGAGAGAGTCAGAGGCTTCAATGTCATGGATGGATTCCCCCAGGTGCAAGGTCTCATAGACAGCACACCTGCAGCCATTTTAGGGCTCTTGACAGCAGCCTTCGTTAACAAGAAGCAATTTCATTCCTTCAACGTCTAACCCATCCACATGTGTGTGTGCATGTTATCCTGGAGCAGCCATGATGCTTACATTCTACAGCACTTACAGGTCCCTCAGCTTTTCGTAGACCACTCTCCCCATCCCCACCCTGCCCCATCCCCCTCCCTTCCCCACCACCCCCCAGCCCTACGCCCCACGCCCCCAACCAGGCCCACCAGCAAGAATGGAAACTTGCCAATAAAAGTTACTCACTGTAGAGCCAGCTGTTGACACTGGTGAGGAATCCAAGGACTGAGGCAGAGGAGTGTAATAATATAAGCCACGCAATGACAAGAATGACTATTGGTCTCCACAAAATAATATTCATGTGCCTAAAACAATCAGGTGGTTCTCTTCAATATGTCCCATGTCTCCTAGATAATGGTGTCCTGTTGCACCTTCCACAACCTGGCACTGCAGAGGGGTGAGGCCCAGGCTGCTGAAAACATTGTGGAGCACAAAGCATCCTCAGACATCCTCAGTTTGCTAACTGACAGTTGAAGGGTGTCAAGAGGCTAAAGAGGGGGTGGTTTGAGGCAGATTAGGCTGATGTCCGAGGCAAATGAGGGGGTGGTCTAAGGCAGATGAGGGAATGATCAAAGACAGCTGAGGTGTTGCAGGATGCTGAAGAGGGTGTTGGTTGGGGAATATGAGGGATTGCTCTGAGGCTGAAAAGTGGTTATCAAATTTAGCTGAGGTGAATTCTTCAATGAATTTTAAGACAAAATCCAAATAAGCTTCCCCAGCTGAATGCAGCTTCTCCAGCCAACAATTTCAAAGAGACACTGGGTGCTGGCAGCCATTTAAGCATGGTGCCTTCACCTACTCCCAGGCCACAGCATGCCCCCACTGCTGTCGAACCTCCCACCATTCGCCGATTTGTTGGGAACCCTGGCGACTGTCCGCTGATTGCTTGGCCAGCATGTGATTGTGCTGAGAGTGGAACTGGAGAAGGAGGCCATTCTTCTGCTTCTACCCCTGTGACCCATTGGGTCATATTAAATTCTAGCCATTGTGTGTATTGCTGCACAGCCAATTTAAATCATTTTTAACAGCAGTTCCTCTCACAGTATTTTTAGCTGCTTTTTATACACTCCTGTTCTATAACTCTATTTATTCCCTGGCCATTTATATCCTCTCTTAGTTCAACCTGTCTTTTGATCTCCATTCCTGTTTCCTTTTTTAGGCTTATTTCATTTCTTATTGATCCCTTCCTCACCTCCTCCCTGATCTTAGTAGTTTAAAGCCTTTGCCAACTTCCCACTTATCCTTTCCACTATAACACTGGGCCCATTTCAGTTCAGAAAGTAGCCTTGGTTAATTGTGGGAAGAACAAAGCTGAATTCTAGAATAAAAAGATAATTTGAAGTGGAATACACACCTAGGCCAGAATATTGCCGTTGGTGTGTGGGATCAGGTCTAACACGCTGGCGCGTGAAATGACGTGGGATGACATTGGGCCTGCATCCCTATGTCATTGTGCGTCATTTTGATATTGCCGCTGAACTGTCAAGGAGCTATTAAGGCCATTAAGAAAGTAATTTACCTCATTTACAACCATGCCCGTCCAACTTTAAGGTTGGTGGGCAGGCGAAAAGCCCAAGCGGCCTGCGCGTTTTCCAGGAAACCTCACACATGGTTTTATGAAATTAATAAATAAGTTTTGTAAACTTGACAAACACGACTCAGCTCTTATGACACTGTCACATGAGGGGACATGTTTAAATAATTTTTTTACTTCAATTTTTTAAAACTTCTATTGTCTATTCAATATTCCTGAGGGAGATTGCTGTGAAAGAGCGCAGACTCCGACCCTCCCTCTGTCCCCCACCTCCCACCGCCCACACAGGCAGCACTGAGCGCTATGGAATGCGTGTTATGCTGGGCGGGTCTTAATTGGCCCACCCCCGTAAAATGGCGGCATGCAGCCAATTGCGGGCAGCGATCGGCTCCATGCCTGCTGCCGTCTATTCCCACCCAGCCCACCCGACATAGGTAAGATTCAGCCCCTAGCCTTACAAAAGCAATACTTACGAAAATAGATACATGCACTCAGTTTCTGCTCAAAACGTGTACAACATTGAACTTGGAAAGCAAAGACAAAATTCCTTGAGTTCAGTAACACAAAAAAGCATTACAATTGGCAAAATCATGAAATCTATGCTGTGAATTATTAAGGAAGTAAAATACAGATAGCGTTTTTCACAACCTACGGATGTCCTAAAATGTTTTACAACCAATTAAGCATTTTTGAATTATAGCCACTATTGCGGTGTAAGAAACATATGATAATGTTCTGGAGGAAAATAACAAAATCCAGAGCCTGTAGACACTGAATAAAAAATTAAATTTCACCTTACATAATAGAGAAATACATTATTTAAAATGATTGAAAATAAATGATTCTGCATTTAATTTTGTGCATTTGCTCTTAATATTTCTCTCAAATGATAACTTAGATGTTAATATGTTGAAAAATAGATTTCTACATTTCTTCATGGTAATTTGATGAAATTTTACTTAATAATTTTATTGGAGTATGCGTACATTAAATCTCCTTGTATATGTGGGGGTCAGAAGAATATTTCTTACTTGGACTTGGTATGTACCATTCATTTGATGATTTAAAAAAAAATACAACTGAAACAAATTGGGGCCTTTTTTTATTGAGAACTTCAGACCAGTAAATATTTTGTACTAAGATGTGAATGTCTTTTTAAGCTCTTCCTTGAAACAAAACCATCTAGAAGCTACAGCAGTATCTGAAATGCCAGTCATAACCTTAAAGACCAGAACAGCTAACAGTGGCTTTAGACCTTATAGAGGAACCTCCAACATGAGGTTGCCCATCCCCAAGAACAATTAGGGATGGGCAATAAACGTTGGTCCAGCCAGCGACATCCCCTGAATAAATAATTAATTATTAAAATGATCTTTGTTGCCAGAAAATGCAAGAAAAATGTCGAGAACAACAGGAACTCTTCATTGTTTTCATCGACCAGACCAAAGCATTTGACTCAGTAAATTGTGAGGATCTGTGGATTGTGTTGTAAAGATTTAGATGTCAAAGACATTTTATCATAATCTTGCAATTGCTTCATGATGATATCACTGCGACTGTCTTGAGTGGAAGATCTGAAACAGATACCTTAAAAATCTGGGCTACGATCATGAAAGATTATGTGATAGTCCGCATACTATTTACAATCTGCTTGGCAATGCCTATTCACCTCACCAAAGGTTTGCCTTCTGGTGTCAGTATCAAATTTCATCTTGATGGAAAACAATTTAACTTCAGTCACTTCCATGCCAAAACTAAACTGAGCACCACTGACATATATGACCTACAGTTTGTGGATGACCGCAGTGTCATTGCCCACTCTGCACCAGATTTGTAAGCCACTCTTGATTTCTTCAATTCTGCAGTTTGTCCTTGAATGTTGCCGAAACAAAACTCATATTTCAACCCACACCTAGTCAGCCAAATATTCCATCTCCCATATACGTTGAAGGAGAGACTCTGTAATATGTTAAGCACATCCCATACCTTGGCCAGACACCTCTCAAGGCCACCTTGAGGAATCCAATATCAGATCAAGTGCAGCAGCTCAGCCTTCTGCAAGCCACAGCAACAAGTGTTTGCCAACAAAGGCATCCTCAAGTCAACAAAAGTCCTAGTGTACAGAACAGCTTTCATCACTACACTCCTGCACTGCAGTGAAAACTGGACACTGTAACAGTGACACATGAGGGTGCTAAAGATATTCCATCAGCAATGCCTCTGCTGCATGCTCCAGATTCAACAGGAGGACAGTTGAACAAATGCTATTGTCCTTCGTGAAGCCAGCTCTGCAAGCATTCAGGCAAAACTGCTGCAAAAATCGATTTCAATGGACTGGATACTGTGTCAGGATGGCCGCCAGGTCCTATTTGCTCTGCTATCAAGTGGCCAACTTTCCAGAGGAGGACTAAGAAAGGCTTCAAAGACATCCTGAAAATCTCCTTGATGTGCAGCAGCATTAGTATTAATGATTGAGTGGAGCTTGCTACCAATCGTTCAGAATGATGATAACATATTCCAGAGTCTCTCCTTCACTTTGAGTTACAACATTTTAATGATGAGGCACAGTGGCCGCAGAGAAGGAAAGGAAAGGAAGAAAATCCTGTACTCCGATCCCATTACCTTGTGGGACATCTTGCCCCATGTGCCCAAAGACCTGTGTGTTGAGAATTGGCCTGTTCAGGCACATGAAGACTCTTGGCACAAACTTGCAACCCTGAGAAGGCTTTATCCTCAAATTGACATCAGAGAAAATGGCCTCGATATTAAACGATCAGGGGTTGGGTGTGTTAGAAATTTTAAAAAAAATCCAACCTGCCATGTACACACTTGCCACCAGTTTTACGCAGCGAGTTGTAAGGCATACCTCGGTCTGGCCTTGGATACCTCATTAATATACTAAAATCAGGCTCCCATAATGCAGTTGGGAGCTTGATTATAAATTAACAAATGCCAGCTGGATTTTGCAGGACATAGGAAACTCGGCAGCAAAGTGGAGGCTCCAGCTGGTTAATGCTTTGCAGAGCACTCATTGTGGGCCAGGAGGAGCCTGCTTTTCCACCTCAGCCCCCTAAGGATGCCTTCAGGATCCATTCTGCTGATCATGGCCTTGCCTTGCTGCTGCAATCACACCCCTTCCCATTCCCCTTCCATGGCAACTCAATCCCAAGTCCCAGTTGGAAGGATCCATCCCCAATAGTCCCTGGTTGTGTGCTCCTGCCACTGATTTTCTTGCTGGACAATCAGCCATTTGTTTGATCTGTCAGATGAGAAATGGAAGGAGAAAATGTTAATGAGATCCTGCCATTGCTAGTGGCAGCACCTGAATGACTGCAAACTTTCCAGCTTTTAGATGCATACCCCTTCACCATCCCTATAAATATCATCTTTAGAGTTTTATTTTTTCTTCTCATCATCTTCCTTTTCCACATTAATTATTATGCATTATTGCTCAGTTACTGCTAATACTAGCCTATGATCTAAGTTCAGGTGTGCTTATTGTTAAAAAATGAAAACCAGGCAGCAGGGGCTGGACAAGCTGACAGTAGCAGCCTGGTTTGAGATGTAGGAAGTGTATCCTATGTGACACCTGTGAAAGCGCTATGTTGAGTTCTCAGAGAACTGACCATAAAGCCTCTATACACCGAATCACCTGAGCAGTTACAGCTCCAGGTGAATATGGTTCATGAACTGCAATTTTATGCAGTCTCACCAAGTCCTTACTGACACTATTATCATAAATGTCTGTATAAGATGGTGCTTTCTTCAAATATTTCATTTTTGAGGTGTATTCAACAAGGATAGTTCCAGATGTACAATCAGCAGCTGGATTTACAGCTTGTGGAGTTCTTGCAGGCAGTTTCTTTTCAATCATGTGTAGAGGGTGACGTGGAGACCTTCAGGCTCTTTACTTTCTCTGGGCTTTTCTTCTGCCTTCAGATGGCAATTATCATTTTCAGCTCAATTAGACGCTTGTCCCTGGAGCCTCAGAAAACACAGGACTGGAAGTTATGATTTACCAAGAAACACAGAACAGATGATTAAACAGACTTATCTAAAACAAAAACTACAAAAAGCTTTACAGACTTTCCATGTGTCTTTACAAAGTGACAATCCTGTGTAAACTTATGTGATGTGTTTATAGATGCCTCACGTTGCAGCTAATGATCATGTTAGAATTATAAGAACTGAATATGACTCAAGTTATAAGGTGGCTTCACATATGTAGTAAAGGAGCCCCACTGTAGTGCTGACTCACACTTGGATCCCTCCCCATTGTCTACCCGAGGGGTTCATCAGCTGATTGGACATGCCCACCAGATCTGCAGGTCATTCGTCTCAGTTAAATAAGGCCCCAAACCAAATATTGATTCTACTTCAGGTTTAACTATTCAAGTGCAGAGATCATTCCCTCATGCAGTTTGCAGCAGCAGGGCCTGAATTATTTTTCGTCAGGTGTGTGTGATTGGTGGGCCCAGAAGCGGATGGAAAATGGGCCTCCACCTGCGATTGGCCCCTGACTGCAATTTCACGCTGGCTAGCCAATTAACGTGAAACATCGCTGAGGAATGCTCAGCGCTGCTTGGGCGGGGGTGGGAAGAGGGCTGGTGCTGACCTAAGTCACGGTGTGGGTGAGCGCTTCTGGTGAGCCCCCCAGGGAGCTGCAGACCTCCACGGAATAAAGGAAACAACAAAAATTCTGCAAGATATGTCCATGCAGCACAATCAAGCACCTGAAAGCATACCTCATAAAAAAACAGTCACTAGATACCTCTTATCTTATTTCCCCATAGAGATTTCATCCTGCCCTGGATCGAGGTTTGAGCAAAAATGTGAATGCTGCCTGGGAGAATGGCCCGTCTGCCAACCGTAATTGTGAACAGGCCATGTAACATCACTGTTGATCCGCCTGCTGCATTTGCCCACCGAGTGAAAGGTCGCGCAAGTACGCGATGACGTCTCACGCTATTTCACGTCCATTCGGGTCAGGGACGTGCCCACCAGTGGGATGTAAAATTCTGGCCCAGATCAGAGAAAATTTTTAATTCATTCCTTAAGAGGGAGGATTTTCTATGAGGAAGTACTTAAAATGCTCTTCAGCTACACTGTGCATACATTAAATAACATACTTACGTTTAACAAACTGTCTGAAGTGGGGCTTTCCCAGTGGTTCAGTAGAATAATGTAGCACATACTTTGGCATTGAGCTGTAAAGAACATGCAGGTCCCAGGTTAAGTGAAAGCACTACAATTGCTCTCCATGCCACTGGACTGAAGAAGGGCAAAATATCTGTCAAATTGCTTAACATTATCCTTCTGGAAAATAGACACTGCGAAGGACAAGTGTGATACTGTTCTTATTAGAGCACACACCTGAAAGATAGCCACGTGGGCAGAGTGCTGGAAGGCTGCTGGTGGATCAAGTAGAACCTACAAGCCTTCTGATGAAAATAGTGGGAAAAATACATTGTAAATGCCATTGCTATACTTCACCCTTGAAGTTGGGTGAAAACGTTCACATCCAATATCCAAACGAATCAATGCTGGTGCTCATTGATTCAGTCTGTGGGAAAATGTGAGACTGTCCACGTTGGCAGGAAGAATAGAAAAGCAGAATATTATTTAAATGGAAAGATACTGCAGAATGCTGCGGTGCAGAGAGACCTGGGTGTTTTTGGACATGATTCACAAAATGTTAGCATGCAGGGAGAACAAGTAGTTAGGAAGGCAAATGAAATGTTGGCCCTTGTTGCAAGGGAAATGGAATATAAAAGTAGTGAGATCTTGCTACAACTGTAGAGGGCATTGGCAGCACCTGGAGCACGGTGTACAGTTTTGGTTACCTTACTTAAGGAAGAATACACTTGCATTGGAAGCAGTTCAGGGAAGATTCACTAGGTTGATTCCTGGGGTGAGGAGGTTGTCTTATGAGAAAAGGTTCAGCAGTTTGGGCCTATACTCATTGGAGTTCAGGAGAATGAGAGGTGATCTGATTGAAACATATAGGATTCTGAGGGGGCATGAAAGGGTAGGTGCTTATGGGGGAATCTAGAATTAGGGGGCACAGTTTTAAAATAAGGGGTCTCCCATTTAACATGGAGATGAGGAGTGTTCTGAAATGGAGATAGTTTAAGTAAGTTATATTTGTATTTGTGGGTGTTAGGAATGAGGTTTAGTTTTAAAGCTTAAGTTTGATTTGTATTTCTGTATCTGTATGTTAAGAAAGGTTAAATGAAGTTTTAGTTTCACTTTAAAAAGCTGCTTGCATTTCTAATGAGAAGTTTACAACCCCTATGAAGAAAAAATAAATTCAAGAGTAGAAAGAAAAATGCTGTTGCCTAGCAACAGGGGGCCAGATAGGTAGGTTCTTCCCACAGACATACACACAGAACTAAAGAAACAATAGTTCAGTTGAAGGCAGGGCCCCAGAGAGACTGGACACTGGGAAAGGGAACTGCGGATTTCCTAAAAGAACAAAAATGTCCCAAGAGAAGAAAAGCCCCAAAAATCCAAGGGAGTGGAAGAGGGGAAAGTCTAAAGAAGACCTTGTAGTCAAAGGAAGGAAAGGAACGTGGGAAAAGGTCCTGTTAAGTGAAGTTAAGAGTGAGGGGCAGAGAGAAAGGCTCTAAGCTTCAGATTTAAAGAGGCAAAAAGCTGCAGAAAGCAGATTTAAAGTGAGATGGTCAGTTACTCTTTACTATTGGCATGTGAAGCAGTGTTGTACTGTTGACAGCTGAGACAGAGAGACAGACAATGACAATGGCACACCTAACCCTGTTAACCCTGCAAAGTCCTCCTTACTAACTTCTGGGGACTTGTGCCAAAATTGGGAGAGCTGTCTCACAGACTAGGCATAGTCATAATCATGGAATTACCACTGGGTGGAAGAGGCTTCACAAATATCCCCATCCTCAATGATGGGGGAGCCCAGCACCTCAGTGAAAAAGACTTCAATAGTGGGGAAGCTTCTAGAAACAATTACTTGGGATAGAATTAATAGTCACATAAAAATGTGGGTTGATTAGGATGGGCCAGCATGGATTTCTTAAGGGAAAATCATGTTTAACTAACTTGCTGGAGTGTTTGAAGAGGTAACAGAGAGCGTAGATGAGGTAACGCTGTTGATGTGGTGTACATGGAATTCCAAAAGGCATTCAATACAATGCTGCACAAGAGACTTGTGAGCAAAGCTATAGCTCATGGAATAAAAGGCACAGTAGCAACGTGGATACAAAATTGGTTGAGTAATAGGAAAGAGCGAGCAATGGTTAATGGATATTAATGGATATTTTTCAGGCTGCAGGAAGGTTTGTAGACGAGTTCCCCAGAGGTTGGTAATCGGACCCTTGCTTTTCCTGATATATATTAATGATCTAGATCTTGGAGTGCAAGGTACAATTACAAAGTTTGGACTTGATGCAAAACTTGTAAACTGTGAGGGAGACACTGTAGAACTAAAAAGGACATAGACAAGTAGGTGGAGTGGGCAAAAGGTGGTAGATGAAGTTCAATGCAGAGAAATGTGAGGCGGTTCATTTTGGTAAGAAGAACATCGAGTGACAATGTAAAATAAGGGATACGACTCTAAAGGGTGTGCAGGAGAAAACATGATTGCCACTGCTTCCACAAACATTCAGTCCATCCACCACTGATGCACAGTGGCAGCAGGGTGTCCTACCTACAAGATGCACTGCAGGAACTCACCAAGGCTCCTTCGACAGCACCTTCTAAACACCGAACTCTACCACCTTGAAGGAGAAGCACAGCAGGTACACGGGAACACCATCACCTATAAGTTCCTCTTCAAGCCACACACCATCCTTGTCTTGGAACTATATTGCTGTTCCTGCACTGTTGCTGGGTCAAATGCTGGAACTCCCTTCCTAATAGCACTGTGGGTGTACCTACAACACATGCAGTGGTTCAAGAAGGCAGCTCACCACCACGTTCTCAAGGGCAAATAGGGATGGGCAATAAACACTGGTTTAGCCAGCGATGACCACATCCCATGAATGAATAAAAAATAAAGAGCAGGCCCTGGAAATGGTGATATTAGGAGCAAGGTTGGAATGTTATGTGACCTGGTCCCACCACATGGCAAGCTAAAAAATGAGCAGATGATTAGAGGAACTTGAAGAAGTTGGATAACCAAAAGCAACTGACCAGTATTTATTATCCATATATCAATGACTGGGACCTCCCATGTATAGAGAAAGCAAGTGCAAGCTCAGAATAATGTTGGTCTAAAGCCTTTATCACACAAAATTGGACATAATTATTATACAATGTAATAGCGGCATGAGATCACCATTAAAATAAAGGGTTATATTTAACTATCTAAATAAAATATAAACAGAGCACTGACCACGCCAAACCATCGTTGGAGTAAAGGCTTGGCTTAAAATTGAAGAATGGGATAGAATGACCTAAGGTAGAAAGTCAATCATCAAAACCTTTTACCAAAGGCTGTCTACATGGCTCAGTTGAATACTTTATGTGAGGCCTGTACCACTTACCAGGCATTCTTTCTTCATTTGTTGGTCTACAGCTTGCAGCCCCTCATCAATGTTGGATTCCTGTGAGGCCCAATTGAAGAGCAATTTTGTGGATCATGCAGCATGTCACAAAGAACGAGGAGATCTTCAGAGGGAAATGGTGGAGAAGACAAAAACGTCAAGCTTTTCCTGCTGATCAATGGTAATCTGAAGTTCAGCATCAAGATGCCACTTGTACGCTCAATGACCATCCCAGCTGGCTCTCCTATATGCCTCATTTTTTTAGGGCTTGTAACTATGGGATGAAAAGGGTTCATTAACTGTGATTTTAGTGATTTGACCAGCTGCTCTTCTATCCATCTTTCCCAAAGGCACAGTTGTGCCACACATACTGCTCATCACCTACTGGCTGCACTTTAATCATGTCCCCTTTAAGTTAACCATTATGAATATTAACATGGAATTATAAAGAATTTACAATATGAAATGGGCCATGTCTTTCTGTTTCATAGGAGCCTCTTCCCACTAATTTCATCCCACCCTATAAAAATATCCTTCTATTCCTTTCTCCCTCAAGTATTTAGTGCAGAATATGGTATTTGCTTCAACCGCTTCACATGGTACCAAGTTCCAAATTCTCACCACTCTCTGATTAAAGAGATTCCTTCTGAATTGCTTATTGGGTTTAGTCATGATTAACTTATATTTATGACTTATAGCTTTGGACATCTCATGGGTGCTCCATCAGGCACCTGCATATTTCTAAAGACCTCAATTAGGTCAACTCTCAGGTGTCTTTCTTCAGCAGAAAGAAACTCAAGCTGTTCAGTGTTTTCTGATAGTTTTACCTATGCAGTTCTGGTATCAACTTGTAAATCTTTATCATGCTCTCTCCACTGCTTCTATATATGGAGATCGGAATGGTGCACATTATTCAAAGTGTAGTCTCACCAAGGTTCTTTGTTGCTGTTTTTGAATTCTAATACTGTAGAAATGCTTCCCAGTGTCATGTTTCAATTTTTATGGCTTTGTTATTCTGGGTTGCTGTTGTTGAGGATTTTTGAATCTGTACTCGTAGCTCCATTGAGCCTCTAGTCCATTGAGACATGATTGATTTTCTGACAGGCCTCAGGACCCCAACATCAGGCCCATGTGGGCATTCCAAGCAATCTCGACAATGCACCCACTGGCTCAACATTCTGGGAGGTAATCTCCTAACTGACTGTTTCCATGCTCGCCACCCTACTAAGGATGGCAGGTGGACTCCTGAGGCTGCAGATTCAATCAGAGGGCCCTTAGTGATGTCAGATTGGCAGCTGCACTGGAGAGATGGGCACTGCAAGGGCACCTCAAAATGGATTAAAGAGGCCTGAAGCCAGTACAGCCATTGTGTTGAAGGGAAAACCCATCTGCAGGCCTCCTTATATCTGGGTCGCAGCATTCATCACCATGGTCCTGCCTCTGACTCTGGATACCCTGTGGCCTGCCAGCCGGAGGCTGTTCCAATTGAGCTGGGGGCCTGCTCATTTGCTCTGAGGCTGATGGCGTTGTGGTATTGCTGCTGGACTAGTAATCCAGAGACCCAGGGTAATGCTCTATGGGACCCAGGCTCAAATCCTGCCATGGCAGAAGGTGGAATTTGAATTCAATAAAAATCTAATTGAAAGTCTAATGGTGGCCATGAAACCATTGTCGATTACTGTTGACTCTGAAATGGCCTAGCAAGCCACTCAGTTGTATCAAACTGCTACAAAGCCTCAAAAAAGGAATGAAACTGGACAGACTGTCCAGCGTTGACCTAGTGACTGAAAATGACAATGACAAACTCAGCCCTGTCGACCCTGCAAAGTCCTCCTTAATAACATCTGAGGGGCTAGTCCCAAAACTGGGAGAACTGTCTCACAAGCTAGTCAAGCAACAGCCTGACATAGTCATCCTCAAGGAATCATACCTTACAGATAATTTTCCAGACAACACCATCGCCATCCCTGGGTATGTCCTGACCCACCGGCAGGACAGACCCAGCAGAGATGGCAACACAGTGGTATACTGTCAGGAGGGATTTGCCCTGGGAGTCCTCAATATCGGCTCATGGCATCAGGCTAAGCATGGGCAAGGAAATCCTGCTGATTGCCACGTACGGCCCTCCCTCAGCTGATGAATCAGTGCTCCTCCATGTTGAACACCACCTGGAGGATGCAATGAGGGTGGCAAGGATGCAGAATGTATTCTGGGTGTGGGACTTCAATGTCCACCACTGAAAGTGGCTCGGTAGCACCACTACGGACTGAGCTGGCCGAGTGCTAAAGGACATAACTGCTACACTGGGTCTGTGGCAGGTAGTGAGGGAACCAACAAGAGGGAAAAACATACTTGATCTTCACCAACCTGCCTGCCGTATCGGAAGGAGTGACCACCACACAGTTGTTTCGGAGACAAAGTCCTGCCTTCACATTGAGGATATCATCTATCGTGCTGCATGGCACTACCACTGTGCTAAATGGGACAGATTTCAAACAGATCTACCAAATCAAGAATGGGCATCCATGAGGCGATGTAGGTCATCAGCAGCAGCAGAAATGTACTCGAACACAATCTGTAACCTCATGGCCCGGCATATCCCCCACTCTACCATTACCATCAAGCCAGGGGATCAACCCTGGTTCAATGAAGAGTGCAGGAGGGCACGCCAGGAGCAGCAGCAGGCATACCTAAAAATGAGGCGTCAACCTGGTGAACCTATAACACAGGGCTACTTGTGTGCCAAACAGCATAAGCAGTGAGCGATAGACAGAGCTGAGTGATCCTACAACCAACGGATCAGATCTAAGATCTGCAGCCCTGCCACATCCAGTCATGAATGGTGGTGGACAATTAAACAAATAACTGGAAGTGCAGGCTCCACAAATAACCCCGTCCTCAATGATAGGGGAGCCCAGCACATCAGTGCAAATGGTAAGGCTGAAACATTTGCTACAATCTTCAGCCAAAAGTGCTGAGTGGATGATCCATCTCAGTCTCCTCTGGAGGTCCCCAGCTTACAGATGCCAGTCTTCAGCCAATTCAATTCACTCCACGTGATGTCAAGAAACGGCTGAAGGCACTGGATAGTGCAAAGGTTATGGGCTTTGACAAATACCGGCATTAGTACTGAAGATTTGTGCTCCAGAACTTGCCGCGCCCCTAGCCAAGCTGTTTCAGTGTAGCTACAACACTGGCATCTACCCAACTATGTGGAAAATTGCCCAGGTATGTCTTGTTCACAAAAAGCAGGAAAGATCCAACCTGGCCAATTATGGTCACATCAGTGTACTCTCTATCATCAGTAAACTAATGGAAGGGGACATCAACAGTGTTATCAAGGGGCATTTGCTTAGCAATAACCTGCTCACTGATGCCCAATTTGGGTTCTGCCAGTGCCACTCTGCTCATAAACTCATTACTGCCTTGGTTCAAACATGGACAAAAGAACTGAACTCCCGAAGTGAGATGAGAGTGACTGCCCTTGACATCATGGCAACATTTGACCGAGTGTGGCATCAAGGAGCTCTAGTAAAACTGGAGTGAATGGGAATTAGAGAAAAAACTCTCCACTGGTTGGAGTCTTGCCTAGCACAAAGGATGATGGTTGTGGTTGTGGGAGGTCAATCATCTCAGTTCCAGGACATCACTGCAGGAGTCCCTCAGTGTAGTGCCCTTAGCCCCACCAACTTCAGCTGCTTCATCAATGACCTTCCTTTCATCATAAGATCAGAAGTGAGAATGTTCACTGATGATTGCACAATGTTCAGCACCATTGCAACTCCTCAGATTCTGACGCAGTTCATGTCCAAATGCAGCAAGACCTGGACAATATCCAGGTTTGGGGAGACAAGTGGCAAGTAATATTCATGCCTCACAAATGCCAGGCAATGGTATCTCCAACAAGAGAGAATCTAACCATCGACCCTTAATGTTCAATGACATTACCATCACTGAATCCCCCACTATCAACATCCTGGGGGTTACCATTGACTAGAAACTGAACTAGACTAGCTATTTAAATACTGTGGCCATAAGAGCACGTCAGAGGCTAAGAATCTTGTGACAAGTAACTCACTTCCTTACTCCCTAAAATCCTGTCCACCATACAAGGCACAAGTCAGGAGAGTGATTGGAATATTCCACACTTGCCTGGATGGGTGCAGTTCCCACAACACTCAAGAACATTGACACCATCCAGGACAAAGCAGCCTGCTTGATTGGCACCCCTTCCACAAACATTCACTCCCTCCACCACTGACGCACAGTGGCAGCAGTGTGTACCATCAACAAGATGCACTGCGGATTTCACCAAGGCTCCTTAGGCAGTACCTTCCAAACCCACGACCACTAACATCTAGAAGAACAAGGGCAGCAGATAGATGGGAACACCACCACCTGGAAGTTTCCCTCCAAGTCACTCACCATCCTGACTTGGAAATATGTCACCGTTCCTTCAGCGTCGCTGGTTCAAAATCCTAGAACTCCCTTCCTAACAGGACTGTGGGTGTAACTGCAGCGATTCAAGAAGGCAGCTCACCACCACCTTCTCAAGGGCAATTAGAGATGTGCAATAAATACTGGACCAGCCAGCGAAGCCCATGACCTGTAAATGAGTAAGAAAAAACCCAGATGCTGGACCGGTTCCCAGATCGCCCCTGGAAAAGCCCTTAATAGCAGGAATGCATTGGGGAGCTGTCTCAATATGGTTCTTCCATATTTTCCCAACCATCATTTCGGCCCCGACCCTCACAATGTGAAAACACATTTCCCGTGAGCCAGGAAAATCCAGCCTTCTGAGGAACATGAGCCACCTTATTCCTTTTATCAAAATGCACCATCTCACACTTAACTATCTTGAAATTTATTTGCCATTCTGCAAATTCTGCAAGAGAGCAGTGGAGGCTGAGCCATTGAATATATTCAAGGCTGAGTTAGACAGGCAGGAAAGTGGAGTTACAGCCATAATCACATCAGACATGATCTTACTGAATGGCAGAACAGATTGAGGGGAAAGATAGCCTTCTCCTGCTCCTACTTCTTATGTTCTTATGCTTTCTTGTATTTTGTCTCAGTCTTCCTCAGTATTTAAGAATGCTAATTAAAGCATGAATGGGAAAGTTGGTTCAGTCAACCATTGCTCTTTGGAAGGGCATTAACCCAATAAAATTCAGTAGGCTTATGCCTCTGAAGCACCTGTGCTGATGCCAAATGTTGTTGTGGGGGGGTGGGGTAGGAGATCGCTGGCTTCTGAGTGGGATATAGGTTACAAAATGCAACATCACATATCTTCAGTACTTGATTCAAATATCACAGTTGGGTAGAAGTTCAGGATCATTACAGTTTTCACACCTATGGGCACTGCCATTCAGATGCTTGGAGCACTCAAATTTATTCTTAATCTCTGCCTAGCTTTAACCTCCTGCAGCCCTGTTCCTCAACGATACCATAGCTCCACATGCTTTCCCACCCCATGGGCCTGAGTGTACGTCCCCAACCTATATGTGCATCTCGAATAGCCTTTTCCCTTCCTCTGCTGTTTCTCTTCAAACAAATGATGGATTCAGGCTGGTGTAACAAAATGCATTCACTCCTATTCTCAAGTTAATGTTACAATCCTGTGTTATTATCTCCACGTGAAGCTAAAATGTCTATTTGAAGTGATTTCCACAGATGCTGTGAGTTTTTCTAGTGTTTTCTGTTTCTTTATTTGAAATGATTATTCTTCATGTCCATGAGTTTGGATGAAAATCCCCTTTAATGCCTCACAAATGAGCAGATGAGCAACAAAGTAAGAATTTTGAGTACACAATGAATGAAGGAAAGATCGATGCTTGATATTGACAATTAGCATGGCTGAACTGCAACACAGAGTAACTTCTTCCTGCGCATAAGTGTACTTCAGGCACAATGTGGAATTTGATTAGGACTTGCCTCTTCTAAAAAGTACCTTGGACATATATTGGCAATTTCTTCTTCTCCTTAGCTATTTAACCTGAGAGGCCTGAAAAGAAATTAGTTTGGTCTGTTGAAAGTATTTCAAATGATGGATATACATTTCTACAATGACCAATGCCATATTTTCTTACTAGAAACATTCACTGTCAGATGAATGCAGGATAGGTCAATTAGCTGCTGATTTTTGTTTCACCTGGGCAAAAGGACAACATGCTCCGTCAAGGAGCATCGAAAAGAAAAAACTGCATTCACTAAGCAATCACTAGGTATTGTGGATTGATCCACTTTTTAAAATTTAATCCAATGCAAGTTTTAATAGTTGTCCTCAGATAACCATTTCCTTCAAAACACTAAAGGAGCAAACTAGGCCGGAAAAATCAGCTCCATAGCACCATTTGTGCCACACTCTGGAATCCTTGAACCCAAATTTGTTGGCCAGAATACTTTTGAAAGAGCATGAGGCCACCTTATTCCTTTTATCAAAATGCACCATCTCACACTTAACTATCTTGAAATTTATTTGCCATTATAGACCCATTCTGCAAATTCTGCAAGAGAATTTGGCCATCTACTTCTGGTATGCACACGTGGTAGTCCCTGGAAGATGGGGTATTAGCACGCGTGTGCTGTGCATGCATTGGAAGCATGAAGAGTGGGTGGCAGATTGTGACATCAAACAGGTCCTAATGCTTGGCTAAGAGCTGTCTCTATGATTGTCTGTACACACGTCTGTGCCCAGTACAAGACTGCCCTCTATACTCAGGTCATGTCTTCTGTTACACACACTGTGGGCAGTATTCTACCGAGCCCTACATTAACCCTTTCTATGCCATACACTTATACTACACAAGCTACAAACCGTGGACTTTGTTTTTCTCTTTTATGAACTCTAGTTTGGCCAAATTTATGCTCCTCTACTCTGTAATCTGCATTCATGTGTGTGGTTTTCCCATGTGGGTGTGTGCGCATGCGTGTTTGTGGAAGCTCAGATGTATTTTTAATATTTTTCTCCCTGGGTTTGTTTCAGTGTAATAAAACTAGCTCCTTACTTTGTTAAACTCAAGAAAACTTGTCTGACTGATTTTTTATAATTACAGCACATTATGAGTTAAGTACGCTGAATTGGCAAGGATAACCTTTTTTTAAAAAAAACCCTGTTGTGGTCAAAAGGGGAGGGAAAAGAAGGGACCCCTTTGATCTCTCCTCACCTGGCTATACCCCGGCCACAGGAGCACAGCACACCTGTAATGGGAGCCATGAAACCCTCAGGAATTGTCATGGAGCAAACCATCAGTGGGCTGAAGCGACAGTTTCACTTCTTGAAAAGTACTCACCAGTTCACATCTCCAAGTTCGAGGTGGTCTACTGCAGTCTCCGTAACCATGTTATCATGAGGGCACAGCCCTAGTGACCAGGCCTTTGAAGCCACCTAAGGAGGAGGAGGAGGAAAAAGGGAGGAGGCATCCGGGATCCCTTTGCTCTGGGCAGGTTATATGTGTGCAGACATTCAGACTCTGGTTCCCCTGATCACATGCAGTAATCCACAATTCATCACCTTTCAATTCATCTACCAAGTCCCATCACAGTGTACTCTTGGCCAAAATCCTCAAATAAAAACCACCAAAAAAATCCATTCCATATTAACTTTATCCAACAACACTTACAATTTAACATACAAAATTGAGCTATTTATCCTGGTGCACTCTGATAATGGGTGCCTTTGTCTAGGTTACTGCTCCTACATAGTGCTACCACAGTGGCTGCAGCATAGTTAGAGGAAGGTTGCTGAATTTCATTGGGGGAGACTGCAAATAGCCTGTTTCAGGCTGCACCAACTTGGCATGAGAGGCAGCATCCTGTGCTGGCTCGTAGGGTGGTAAGGATAGGAGCATAAAGACTGTCATCCTGAGAGAGGACAGCAGGCAGCAGGTTTGTGTTTTACAGAGACACTGGCATTCCTCTGGGGTGGCACATCAATGATCTGAATAATCAGTTGGAGGACAGATTGTTGGATTGCTGTGAGGGCCTGCATTCCCCTTTGAGCACTGATTTATGCAGTCGTGAGCGGCAATTGGAGCACGCACAGCACCAAGTTGGGATTGCTTGGCTCTCATGGCCTCAATCTGAGCTTTTACAGAAGCACTAAGAGGTTGGGTAACTTCTGCCTGTGAGGCAAAGAAAATGGAAACATTGGCTACCAAACGTGTATGACAATTGGCCAGCAAATGAAGTCATGGAGTTGGTCACCATTTCCTTGTTGGAAAGGATGAACTCCAAGATCTGCATGAAGTCCTGTGTCAAGTTCCTCCTTCTTCCTTGACAGCGACAAGAGGCTCTGTCACTGTTCGGGGGATGGTGGCATACTGGTAATGTTACTGGATTCAGTGGTCTGAACTAATGTTCTGGGGGCACAAGACCAAATACCATTATGGCAGCTGCTTAATTAAACTGGAATGAAAAGCTAGTCTCAGTAATGGTGATCATGGAAAAACCCATCTGGTTCACTAATGTCCTTCAGGGAAGGGAATCTTCTGATAGAGGCTTCAGAGCTCTGAAGAAGAGTCATACAGACTCGAAACGTTAACTCTATCTTTCTCTCCACAGATGCTGTCAGACCTGCTGAGTTTTTCCAACATATTTTGTTTTTGTTGTGTGTGAAGGGAATCTGCTGCCTTGACTCAGTCTGGTTGACATGTGACTCCAGACCCACAACAATGTGGTGATTTTTAACTGTCCTCTGAAAAGACCTAGAAGGTCACTCAGTTGTAATAAATTGGCCAAGAGAAGTTAAAGATGAAAAACCAGATAGACCACCCAACATCATGCCAGACACTGTAAATGACAAAGGCAAAACCTGCATTAGGCCCTGCAAAGCCCTCTTTACTAACATCAGGGGATTTTTTGCCAAATAGTCCAACTGACTAGTCAAGCAATAGCCTGACATAGTAATGCTCATTGAAGTATATCTTACAGACAATGACACAAATGCCTGCATCATGATCCCTGGCTATATCCTGTCCCATCAGCAGGACAATCCACAAGAGATGATGAACAGCACAGTGGTATACAATTGGGAAGAAAATAACATTGGGAGTCCTCAACATTAACTTCAGAATCCATGAGGTTTCATGGCATCAGGTTAAACGCGAGCAAGAAAATCTTCTGCTGATTACCGCCTACCACGCTCCCTCAGCCTGATGAATTGGTGCTCCTCCATGTTGAATAGCACAAAGGAAAAGAACTGAGGGTGGCAAGGGCACAGAATGTACTCTGCATGGGGGACTTCAAAATCCATCACTGAAAATGGTTCAGTAGCACCACTACTGACCAAACTGACTGAATCCTGAAGGATATATCTGCCAGCTTGGGCCTGCGGCAGGTGGTGAGGGAACCAACAAGGGGAGAAAGCTTCTTGACCTTGTCCTCACCAATCTACTTTATGTATGCATCTGTCCATGACACTATTGTTAACAGTGACCACTATACAGTCCTTGTGGAGATAAAATGCCACCTTAATACTCAGAATACCCTCTCTTGTTCTGTTTTGCACTACCACTGTGCTAAATGGAATAGATTCAAAACAGATTCAGCAGTTCAAAACTAAACATCCTGAGGTGCTATGGGCCATCAGAAGTAGCAGTATTATATTCAACAACAATCTGTAACCTCATGGCCTGACATACTCCTCACTCTACCATTATCGTCAAGCCATGTGACCAACCGTGGTTCAACCCTGGTGCAAGAGCAGCACCAGCTCTATTAATAATGCAATGTCAATCTGATGAAGCTACAACATAGGACTACATGCATGCTAAACAGTGGAAGCAGCATGTGATAAATTGGGCTAAAGGATCCCACAACTAATGGATCAGATCAAAGCTCTGGAGCTCCCCATGTCCAGCTTTGAATGATACTGGACAATTAAACAACAAACTGGAGAAAGAGGCTCCACAAATATCCCCATCCTCAATGATGGGGGAGCCCAACATGTCATTAGCAACTATCTTCAGCCAGGTCCCTCTTGGCCTTCCCCTGAGGTTCGAAGCATCACAAATGCCAGTCTTCAGCCAATTCGATTCACTCCACATGATATGAAGAAATGACTGAAGGCTCTGGATACTGCAAAAGCTATGGGCCCTGACAACATCCTGACTGTAGTACTCATGGCTTGTGCTCCAGAACTAGCTGCACCCAACAATATGGAAAATTGCTCAGGCATGCCTTGTCCACAAAAAGCAGGACAAATCCAACCAACCAATCACCACCCTATCAGCCTACTCTCGATCATCAGCAAAGTGATGGAAGCTGTTATCTTCAGTGCAATCAAATGGCACTTACTCAGCAGATAACCTGCTCACCAATGCTCAGTTTGGTTTCTGCCAGGGACACACAGCTCCAGAGTTCATTACAGCCTTGGTCCAAAAATTGTCAAAAGTGCTTAATTTGGGTTGTGTCTTGACATCAAGACAACATTTGACTGAGTGTAGCTTCAAGGAGCACTAACAAAATTGATGCAATGGAAATTGTGGGAAAACTTTCCACTAGTTGGAACACAAAGGAAGATGGTTATGGTAATTGGAGGCCAATCATTTCAGCCCTAGGATCTTGCTGCAAGAATTCCTCAGGGTAGTGTTCCAGGCCTAACCATTTTCAGCTTTTTAAAAATGTATTTGTTCATGGGATGTGGGCATGCTGGCAAGGCCAGCATTTATTGCACACCCCTAACTGCCCTTGAGAAGGTGGCGGTGAGCCACCTCATCAGTGGTGTTCCCTTCAACATAATGTCAGAAATGGGGGTGTTCACTGATGATTACATACGAACATACGAACATACGAATTAGGAGCAGGAGTAGGCCACTCAGCCCTTCGAGTCTGCTCTGTCATTCAATAAGGTCATGGCTGATCTGACTGAAACCTCCTGCCTACCCCCAATAACCTTTCACCCCCTTTATTTATCAAGAATCTATCTACCTCCGTCTTGAAAACATTCAAAGACTCTGTTTCCACTGCCTTTTGAGGAAGCGAGTTCCAAAGACTCACTACCCTCTGAGAGAAAAAAAATGCTTCTCATCTCTGTCTTTTTAAATAGTGACCCCACATTCTCTCCACATCGACCCTATCAAGGCCCCTTAGAATCTTATATATATCAATCAAGTCATCTCTTACTCTTCTAGCAGATACAAGCCCAGCCTGTCCAATCTTTCCTCATAAGACAACCCGGCCATTTCTGATATCAGTTTAGTAAACCTTCTCTGAACTGTTAATAAAGCAATAATAATAATAATAATAATAATTTTAATAAAGCATTTACATTATTCCTTAAATAAGGAGACCAATACTGTACACAATACTCCAGATGTGGTCTCATCAGTGCCCTGTACAACTGATGCATAACCTCCTTACTTTTATATTCAATTATGCTTGCAACGAACAATATTATTCTATTAACTTTCCTAATTACTTGCTGTACCTCCAAACTAGCCTTTTGTGATTCATGCACTAGGACACCCAGATTCCTCTGAATCTCAGAGCTTTGCAATTGCTCACCATTTAGGTAATATGCTTCTTGTTTATTCTTCCTGCAAAAATGAACAATTTCACATTTTCCCACATTATACTCCATTTGCCAGATCTTTGCTGACTACTTAACCTATCTGTGTCCCTTTGTAGCCTCCTTATATCCTCTTCACAACTTACTTTCCTTCCTATCTTTGTGTCATCAGCAAATATGGCAACCATCCCATCCATCCCTTCACCCAAGTCATTTATATAAATTGTAAAAAGTTGAGGTCCCAACACTGATCCCTATGGCACACCACTCATCATATCCTACCAACCAGAAAAAGACCCATTTATGGCTACTCTGTTTCCTGTTAGCTAGCCTATCTTCTATCCATGCCAATATGTTACCCCCTACACCATGAGCTTTTATTTTCCGCATTAACCTTTAATCTGTTATCTTATCAAATGCTTTCTGGAAATCTAAGTACAACACCTACCAGTTCCCCTTCCTCCACAGCACATGTTACTCCTTCAAAGAACTCCAATAAATTGGTTAAACATGATTTTCCTTCCAGAAAATGATTGCACATACTGTAGAAGTGCCCACATGCAACAAGGCTTGGGTTGACAAATGGCAAGAATCATTCATGCATAAATGACCATCCCCAACAAGAAAGAATATAACCATCACATCTTGACATTGAAAAACATTACCATCGCTGAATCCCCCACCATCAACATCCTGAAAGTCACCATTCACCAGAAATTTGACTAGACCAGCCATGTAAATACTGTGACCACAACAGCAAGTCAGAGGCTGAGTATTCTGCAGAATATAACTCATCTCCTGACACCCCAAAGCCTGTTCTCTGTCCACAAGGCACAAGTCAAGAGCATGATGGTATACTTTCCACTTGTTTAGATGAGTGCTCTTCCAACAACAGATAAGAAGCCCAACAGCCCAACACAATCCAGGACAACGCTGGCTTCCTAATTAACACCCCATCCACCATTTTAAATGTTCACTCCCTCCATCACCGGTGTGTAGTGACAGAAGTGTGTACCATCTAGAAGATGCACTGCAGCAACTTGCAAAGCCTCCTTCGGCAGCACTTTCCAAACCTGCAACTTCTACCACCTAGAAGGACAAGGGCAACAGATATATGGAAACTCCATAACCTGCAAGTTCCCCTCCAAGCCATCTGAATTGGAAATATATCGCTGTTCCTTTGCTGTTACTGGGTCCATATCTTGGAACTCCCTCCTTAACAGCGTACCTATACCTACCTGTAAGTGTACCTATACCAGGTAGACTGCAATGGTTCAGGAAAGTGGCTCACCACCTCCTTCTGAAGGGCAATTAAGAATGGACAACAAATGCGGCCTTGCCAACAATGCTCTCATCCCATGAACAAAAAATAAGGAGGAAAACTCCATTTGCTTGGAGTCATACCTAGCGTCAAAGAAGATAGTTGTGGTTATTGAAGATTAATCATCTCAGCCCCAGGACATTGCTGCAGTAGTTCTTCAGGATAGTTTTCTATGCCAAACCATCTGTTTTTTTTTTATTTTTGGCACTGAGGGGAACCCTCCAGAAAATGGAGAGTCTGGCAGGAGATAGTGTGAATATTGTGAACAAACAAATGACTTGGCTCCTCGTGTGGGGAGGTGGCAAACCTGAGGGGAGCTATGAAACTGAGGCCAGTTATCTTTTTCTGCATTTGACAACCTTACAATTTTCTATGTCAAACGGGTGCCCCATCCAAAACACTGATACTACTTGAGCTGTTTTGCACCATTTCATTAGCCGTTTCATTTGGTTTTCCTGAATGATTTCCAGTTTCCACATCACTTCTTTTCCTTTTTTTCACTTAATCACCCTCAGTAAGCTTTCTATGCTGATCAAAAGAGCTGTTGCTAGTTTTATTTGGGATAGAGGAATGCTTTGAGGAGGATGTAGAGGAGGAGTGTCAACAGCAACAGCTAGATATCTCAGGCGAAAGCAAGGGGTTAAAAGGAAAAAGTGAGGCTTCAGTTGTACAGAGATTTAGGCCGGGGTTTTCCGGCCTACCATGGTAGGACCTGCCACGGGGGATGTGGCGGATCAGCCAAAAGCCCACTGGCTTCGGTAGGACTGGATGATCCTGACGCTGGATGGGGCTGGAAAATCCCGCCCTTGAACAGATCCCACCTGGAGTACTGCACCAGCTTTGAACACCAAACCTCAAGAAAGATTCACCAGAATAGTTTCACGGGAATGATACCTTGGTTTCAAGCAGGGGTAGGGAATTCAGTTTATATGGTTTGCTTGACCTGATAGCCTGGCATCCGATATGGCTCATCATCAGCAAAACTTTGGGCTACAAATTGGTGTGGATTTTGTCTTTTTTCACCATACAAAAGGCAATTTCTGGGTGTGAAATCCTGCACCAAATCTGTGCCGTGTTGGTCTTCACTCTTTTTAAGTGTACCTGGCAGCGATCTGTAATCAGTGTTGGATCAATTTAGATATTGAAGAAAGGCTTTTTTCAGCACTCTTTGCAAATTGCCTGTAAAGCTAAGTGGATCATACTTATTAAAGGGGCTGCTGGAGGCCAAAGGAAATGTTGGAAATGGTTTTTTACTTCCTTTTATGTGGATTATGGAGGAGTATGAGTGAGCTACTCTGGCCCACACTCAACTCTCCTCTGTTTCACTCTTCCTGGTATGAGAGCTTATGTTGTAAAATCACAGTAAACAGTGCATCAGTCTCTGTACCCATTTGTTCCCCATTTACCCACGGTAATGTGCCCAGGTTTCATTGTTAATTTTGAAGATCTGATGTTAATATAACAGTACCTTTGGCAGGAAGTGGCAATGTTGGGGGACAGCACCGAGCAGGGGAACTGGTTGGCCCCTGTGGGCCCCTTCCTGCAGGGACCAGTATCCTTGACAAGCTGAGGGACAGAGCCAGATGTTGTGAGGTGAGGGAGAAAGCAGGCAGGACAAAGCCAGGACTTGTGAGTGGCAGTGTGACAGGAGCCTAGGGCAATTTGATGCCCCTGAGTGTGGCTAGGGAGCCAGGAAGAGAATTGGAAACCTAGTCAAACTGACTGGCAGCACCCCTGAGTCTGAGAAGCCTCATGAGAGAGATAGAGAGAGAGTGTGAGAGAATAGGACTGCGTCAGGAACTGGGCTGCAAAACAAGCCCGGTGAATGAATGCATTGAGGAGCCGAGTCCCCGAATAGGACAGAGGTCTGGAGCATTGGCAATGAATATTCTCTATAAATAGTTTGTTTCCTGGAGTTACGCTTTCCCTTGAGGGTTGATACTGCTTTGATGTCAGTGGAATAAACAAACCTTGTTTTATAACCTTTGTCCTGTCTGTATGTTTAACTCTCATGTACATTAACATATGACTAGATATTTGATATGATTGGATCTCATAATGAGGGCAGGAGGAGTGGGGCAGGATGTGGTGGAGAGAGGGGAATTTCAAAAACAGCTCTTGAAATTCCTCTCACTGAATAACTCAATATGAGTAACACATTTTCCCCTTCTGGTCCTGAAATTCATCTCAGCTGGGGTGGTGCAGAACTTCATATAAATAGGATGGTTAAATTCATTACAGTTAATGGAGTGGCGGTGCTGACAATGGGTGGGGGTCAGCATCGGTGCCAATTTTATTCTTTGGCCACAATGGGACTGGTATTTGACCTCAGTTGAAGGGTATTGAAAATTGAACATTTCCCAATATCCTACATTGGAGAAAAAAGGCTTTTAAAAGCTTTCCTGCAAAAATACTGGGAATGGTAAGGTTGGCACAGTTCAGTTAATGGTGGATTAGGGTGGGTGCTTTACACATTCCAATTTCAGGAAGAAAGGATGGCTGAGAGTCACTATTGGGATTATAAAAGTCTCCTGGATGTCAGTTGCAATTTTTCATAAAGCACTCAGGTGAGACTCAGAATGCTTCAATGTGGTGGCTTGAGAGGATGAGTCAAACTTATGCAGTGCTTGAATTTTATTTCAATTTAAGGTACATAGGGATGCTGACTAATGTTCCTAGATACTTTTAAATTAAAGTTCACTTCAGTGAACTAAACGTTTACCATTCTTCTATTAATTCTTACACTGTTTGGGTGGGGTAAAAGTTAAATGGAGCCTCAGTGTCTTTGTATTGAATTGCATGCTGAGTCTCATTGGTTAGCATACGGACCGAGTAATGAGTTATGGAATCAATATTACATGTGACACAGGTCTTTTTTGCATTGTAAAGGCTACTGCAGCACTACCTACAGGCCTAATTGATGTTACAGGTATGCAACAATTTTCTCATGTGCATTCTTATTGAGAGTCAAATGCAGGAGATTTTAAATGTAATTTAAGGTAAACTTTTCAACATACCTGGAGCTGGATTTTATGTGGACGTGGTGGCACTCCACTGGCTGAAAAATCAGAGCAAGCTGCCTCCATGGGAACATAGGCACATAGGTAGGCCATTTGGTCCCTCAAGCCTGCTCCACCATTTAACTAGATCACGGTTGATGATCCATCTCAACTCCATCTTCCTGCAGTATCCCCACATCCCTTGGTGTCGTTGTTATCTAGAAGTCTATCGACCTCTGCTTTGAACATCCTCAATGAATGAGCCTCCACAGCCCTCTAGAGTAGAGAATTCCAAAGGTTTACCACTCTCTGACTGAAGAAATTCCTCTCATCTTGGCCTTAAATGGCCTACCTTTTATTCTGAGACTGTATCCCCTGGTTCCAGTCCCCCAAACCAGGGCAAACCAGCTCAGGAAGCTGTGACCTCATTTTATGGTGTCAGGCATTTAGAGATTGTAGCTTCTGCCCCAGTGAGGGAGGATGTCCTGCCTCCAAGAGCTGCTGGCCTAACAGATGACCAGCAACTCTCCAGTACCAGCAGTGCCATTAGGAGCTGTGGCCACTGCTGGGGCTGCAGTCAGTCCTCGACAAGGAGCCATGGGCTGAAAGGTAAGTGGGGCAGTCTTGCTGGGGCCAGTTAGGCAGGCCCTGGTGAAGAGGAGGGCACAGGGGGTGGGGGTGGGGGGGCGTGCTGGCAGTGATCAGGAGGTGGTGGGGGATGTTCAAGAGGGAGAGGTCCTTTCATCTGGGAATAAGGCATCCATTGGATACAGGGTTCTCGAATAGGAGGGTGTCCCCCGTGTCCATAATAAATAAATTTGGTTTGGAGTGTTTATTTTGTGGTGGCTTTTATTTTTATATTGTGATCAAGCAAACGCTATGATGATCAGTATCAGAGGGAGGGTAAGATTTGAAACTGTTGGTGAAAGGCGAATTGGGATGGCAGTTATGGGTATCTCATTCAATGAGTTCTTTGTGGATAGCTTGGCCAGAAACATGCAGTCTTGGTTGCCTTCTCTCTTTATCCAGAATAGTCCCAAAAATGGGCAAGGTTTACAATCCACTTCACACTGTCCAACTATTGGGTTCTTCATCCAGTAACTCAAGCAAAATTAAACCTAATGATTCAATGATGTTTTAGAACATTCATGATGTTTCAACTAATGCCTTCTTGGTAAGATGGTCTGAACTAAGAACTCTAATACAATCAACTCACTACTTTATTGATCAGTGTAAAGGCAGTATAGGAAAGATCTCACCATGTCCAATCGTTGTCTTTGTTTCTCTATGAATGGTGCCGATTGGCATTTAAACTAAGGTTTAATAACTAACAGTCCAGCATTGTAGGCTGGTAGTTTATAGACAATGGGAAGAATTTTCTGCCTGTTGGGCAGGCGGGCCCGAGCCAATCTCCGGCGGGCGGGGCCCCACCGCCATTTTATGTAGGTGGGCCAATTAAGGCCTGCCCAGCGTGATGTCCAGCGGGAAGCACTATGCGCTTCCTGTGCAGGCGGTGGGGGGGGGGGGGAAGGAATCCCTAAAAGCGAGAGTGCGCTATTTCGTGCATGCGCTCAAAAGAGCGCACATCTCCCTGAGGCTAAGTGCTGCCTCATGGAGATCGCTGACACTTTTAAAAATATTAAAAATAGAAAAAAAAAATCCTTAACATGTCCCCCTCATGTGACAATGTTACACGAGATGGGGCATGTTAATAAATTACAGTAAAACTTTATTAAAACTTTTAAAATGCTGCAAGAAACCTCATCCCGCCGATGGATGAGGTTTCATGTTTTTTCTATACCCCACTGGGGCTCCTGGCCAACCCGCCAACCTAAAGGTTGGACGGGCAGGTCCTTTAATTGTTTAAATGATCCTGTCGATGGCCTCAATTGGCCATTGACAGGTCAGCGGACACACAGCTGATTTGGCTGTGCCCTCGGCTTCCTGAAAATTTAAATGGGGCGGGATGACACCAGGGTTTCTGCCCAAACGGGCCCTGCCCCCTGCTCGCTGACGGCAAAATTCTGCCCAATATTTAGCAGCATTCTGTATGCTTGACTTATAATAAGTAAATGACTACATTACAAATAATGTTATAAGAACGTAATTTATTTAATTTACAATTTGTGACTTTAACGAGGAGCACCACTAACAAGAGTTTATGTTGAACAAGAGTTTAAGATTAACTTAATGACAAATGATGATCTTTGAAACCCATGGCCTGGAATTCGCTGCAATGGCAATATTGGCTACAAATACAGTATGTTCCCCAATCCTCTATTGTGAATCTATGTCAAAATTTGCCAGAGACCTAATTAGAATACGGTGCAGTGAGCTAGTAGAGAACCAGAAGCAGGCAAATGTATTTTTCCTGCTTGAACACTGCAATTTATCCTTCAACTCAACAGCAATCCCACAAAAAATGATTTTTTTTCCCAAATCACGATACAAAATAAGACTAAAGTACAAACAATAAAGCAGTTTGTTTACCCTGCTAGCGTTAAAATGTACTGGCATATTGTGTGAATAGAATAGAGCACTTAAGACTGAGCAGTTGGTGTTCTGATTTACAGTAGGTAGCTCATTGGGTCTTCCAGCTCTATAGCACCAGCATTGCCAATAAGAAAAGTGTTAAGGTTAGGTTGAACAATCTTATTTATGGTTGCTTACAATATAGGCTTTGTTGGATAGAAAACTAATATTCAATCAGAAAAACCAAAGACGAGTTATTCCAGCTAATTTTATTCCAGTTTTATAAGTTTAGCTATAGTCATCGAAAATGCACTGTCTAAATTTAGTTTGTGAGTATTATTTTAAAGAGATAAAGAATTTAATTTTGTTGTTATGGTATTTTGTATTTTTATTCATTTAGATATTACAACGGCTTATGTGTTACTTGCTTAAAATTGAATGCACACCACTCAACAAAGGTTGAACAGCTTGGACCTACACTCATTGGGTTTATAAGAATAAGAAGTGATCCTATTGAAACATATAAAATCCTGAGGGGGCTTGACAGGGTAGGTACTGGGAGGATGTTTCCTTTTATGGAGGAGGCGAGAACTAGCAGATACAGTTTATTAAGAGGTTTACCTTTTATGATGGAGATGAGGAGAATTTTTTTCTCTGAGGGTCGTTAGTCTGTGAAATTCTCAAATTCTCTTCCCCAGAAAGCAGTGCAGGCTGAGTCATTGAATTCATTCAAGGCTAAGTTAGATATATTTTTGATAGACAAGGGGGTCAAGGGTTATGGGGGCCAGACAGAAAGGTGGAGTCATAGAATCATAAAGGACTACAGCATAGAAAAAGGCCATTTGGCCCATCGAGTCTACGCCGGTCAAACAAGTACTTAACTATTCTAAACCCATTTTCCAGCACTAGGCCTATAGCCTTGTATGCCATGGCATCACAAGTGCACATCCTAATACTTTTTAAATGTTTTGAGGGTTTCTGCCTCTACCACTCTTTCGGGCAATGAGTTCCAGATTCCCACGACCCTCTGGGTGAAAAAATTCTTCCTCACATCCCCTCTAAACCTCCTGCCCCTTACCTTAAATCTATGCCCCCTGGTTATTGATCCCTCCACGGAGGGGAAAAGTTCCTTCCTATCTATGCCTCTCAAATTTTATACACCTCAATCATGTACCCCCCCAATCTCCTCTGCTCCAGGGAAAATAACCCCAATAACCCCACTCTATCCAATCTCTCCTCATAACTAAAACTCTCCAGTCCAGGCAACATCCTGGTAAATCTCCTCTGCACTCTCTCCAGTGCAATCACATCCTAACTATAATGTGGATTCCAGAACTGCAAGCAATACTCTAGCTGTGGCCTAACCAGCGTTTTATACAGTTCCACCATAACCTCCCTGCTCTTATATTCTATACCTCGGCTAATAAAGGCACGTATCTCATATGCCTTCTTAACCACCTTATCTACCCGTCTCACTACCTTAAGGGACTGGTGGACATGCACACCAAGGGTCCCTCTGATCCTCGGTACTTCCCAGGGTCCTACCATTCATCGTGTATTCCTGTCCCTTGTATGTCCTGCCCAAGTGCGGAACCTCACACTTATCAGGATTAAATTCCATTTGCCACTAAGCAACCCATCTGACCAGCCCGTCTATATCCTCCTGTAATCTAAGGCTATCCTCCTCCCTATTTACACCCCACTAATTTTCGTGTCATCCGCGAACTTACTGATCAACCCTCCTACATTCAAGTCTAAATTGTTTATATATACCACAAACGGCAAGGGACCCAACACCGATCCCTGTGGAACCTTTCTGGACACAGGCATCCAGTCAAAAAACCACCCCTCGGCCATCACCCTCTGCTTCCTGCTACTCAGCCAATTCTGGATCCAATTTGCCAAGTTGCCTTGGATCCCTTGGGCTCTGACTCTCGTTATCAGTCTCCCATTCGGGACCTTATCAAAAGCCTTGCTGAAGTCCAAGTAGACTACATCAAATGCATTGCTCTCATCTACACGCCTGGTCACCTCTTCGAAAAATTCAATCAAATTGGTCAGACATGACCTTCCCTTAGCAAAACCATGCTGACTGTCCTTGATTAATCACTGCCTCTCCAAGTGTAGATTAATTCTGTCCCTCAGAATTGCTTCCAATAGTTTCCTCACCACTGAAATTAGACTGACTGGCCTGTAGTTCCCTGGTTTATCCCTTCCTCCCTTCTTGAACAACAGTACCACATTGGCTATCCTCCAGTCCTCTGGCACCTCTCCTGCGGCCAGGAGGATATTGAAAATTATTGCCAGGGCCCCTGCTATCTCCTCCCTTGCCTCATTCAACAAATGGCGGGCCTAGAGATTTATCTAATTTTAAGCCTGCCAGACCACTTAGAACCTCCTCCCTTTCTATGCTAATTTCTTTAATTATTCCACAGTTTTCCTGCCTGATTTCCATACCCATGTCATCCCTCTCACTTGTGAAAACCGACACAAAGTATTCATTTAGAACCCTATCTATGTCTTCTGGCTCCACACACAAATTACCACTATGGTCCTTAATGGGCCCTACTCTTTCCCTAGTTACCTTCTTACTCTTAATGTACTTGTAAAATAACTTTGGATTTTCCTTTATTTTACCTGCCACTGTTTCTTCATGCCCCTTTTTGCTCTCCTAATTTCCTCTTTAAGTTCCCTCCTACACATTCTACACTCATCCAGGGCTTCCGCTGTTTTGAGCCCTCGGTATCTGCCATAAGCCTCCCTTTTTCTCTTTATCCAATCCTGTGTGTCCCTCGACATCCAGGGTTCACTGGGATTTGTTGGTCCCACCCTTTGTCTTTACTGGAATATGCTCACCCTTTACTCTCCCTATTTCCTTCTTGAATGAGTCCCACTGCTCTTACACAGCTTTACCTAAAAGTAGCTGCTCCCAGTCTACTCTGGCCAAATCATATCTGATCTTACTAAAATCGGCCTTCCCCTAATTTAGAACTCTGATATCTGGCTCATTCTTGTCCTTTTCCATCACAACCTTGAATCTAACGGAGTTATGATCACTATCTGCAAAATGCTCCCCCACTGATACCTTTACCAATTGCCTGGCTTAATTCCCTAAAATTAGGTCCTTTCTTGTAGGACCTTCTACGTACTGGCTTAAAAAGCTCTCCTGGATGCATTTGAAGAATTCCACTCCCTCTAAGCCTATCACACTATGACTAGCCCAGTTAATGTTGGGGGAAGTTGAAATCCCCCACTACTACTACCCTACTATTTTTACACTTGTCTGAAATTTGCCTCCATACCTGCTCTTCTATTTCTCTCTGAATGTTTGGGGACCTATAATACGCTTCCAGCAATGTGATTGCTCCTTTTTTGTTTTTCAGTTCTACCCATCTGGTTTCATTTGAGGAGCCTTTTAAGATGTCGTCTCTCCTTAATACTATAATTGATTCCTTGATCAATATTGGGATACCCCCTCCTCTTTTACCTCCTTCCCTGTCTCGCCTGAAGACCCTGTGGAGTTGAGACCACAACCAGATCTGCTATTTCAAACAGTGGAGAAGGCTCGAAATGCCAAATGGCCTACTCCTGCTCCTAAGTCCTATGTTCCTGTGTCCTTTCTATGAGATTAAAATTATTTATCAGATTTTATAATAATATAGTGAAAGCAATGATTTATCTGCACGGAATCAGGAGATGTGAACATACCTCGCAAAGGATCAAGCTACTTCCAAAATCAACAGTTTTATACTGATTAAGGAAGAGATCTTGATTGTTTATCCATGTTCCCAACATGGTTCATTACAAAAACAAAAACAGAATTACCTGGAAAAACTCAGCAGGTCTGGCAGCATCGGCGGAGAAGAAAAGAGTTGACGTTTCGAGTCCTCATGACCCTGGTCTGAGTCAATATGAAAGAGTTCGGGTGTGGCATGTGCTGAGCTTTGCAAAGACTTCCAAATTCTAGGAAATCAACCAACCCCTTTCTCAAATATTCTTCCTCAAATATAAGTCCACGCCACTGCAAGGTCTCCAGCATCACTGTTTTTCAATCTAAGTGGCAGCAGAATGAAGAATGGCTTAAATGCAGCAAGTTTGTGATTGCCATTGAGTTTAATGGGGGAAAGCTATGATAATTACCTTCTAGCTGTTTTCAACAAGGGGTAAAGGAGGGGTGGTGAAAAAGTCTCAGGGAATTATGGAATGGTTTGAGGGCATAAGTCATTCATGCCATTATTTTCTGAAACTTCTGCACTTGTATTATTGTGCACGCTGTTTTCAACAAATTCTGGGCTCTTATATATAATTAAAATTGTCTGAATGAAAAATGTGTATATTCTGAGGTACATAAAAATAAAAAACATGTCAAAATCTCTCAATTAAATACTGCATTTTAAGAAGTGGATTAGGATAATGGTAATAAAGGAAATGATGACATACTGTTTGTATGCTTATTATTTGTTTACAAGCCAATTGTGACAAGTTTTCTTCTGTAGTTGTTTTTAATTATTTTACTATGACCAACAAAAAATTTTGAAACCAAATCCCAAATTTCACTGCTCAAAGAGAGCATAAAAAAGTGATTTGATGTGGCATGACAAATGTTATGAATGTCAACACTTTCTGCACGTAGAGCAATTTGCTTTCAACATCCTGCAGTTTTGCATATAAAACATCTCAGAGGCAGTGTTAGTTTTTGAGTGGATCTAACATCACTTAGCATACAAATCGCTTATATGATAAGATCCGAAATATTTATTATCAAACCAAATTAAAGCTCTTTGTCATTTTCACTACTAGCAAGTAATATAATCAGAGCTTAAAAGGCATCTTGAAATAGTAATATATACAAAAATATTCAAACAAGGAGTTGGCAGTAAAGTAATAAACATTTCTTTGGTATTGGGTATGAACCATTGGTACTGTTGTTGAAAGGCATTCAGAGGCACTTATTCCATATAATTAATGCATCAAACTTCAAAAACTTTCAAGTTTTAGCCAGCTTTTATGTCCAAGTGTGCACTTGGAGAAGTAATTAGATACTCTTGTTTCTTTCTGAGGTCTATATCCAACCATAGCCCAGGCTGATGGGATGAATGACCAAATGAGAGAATACCAGATGAAATTATTTCGGATAGTTTCATCTCAGTTTTTAGTATGCACTAGCCAGAGCATAAATATACTCAGTGTATCACAAATTGGCAGTTCCATGTAGAAATGACATAGGGACGGTTAGTGTGGCAAATGGAAAAAATGACCTTTGTTATGGGTAACACTCTTTTGTGCAGGATCCATGGAATATTTCAGTGCTGGCAACTCCCCTCTTTGTTTGTACATATTGTCAATATTTACCATTCCTGTGTCCAAACTTATAGTACAAACTGTCAATGTAAACTTGTCATACTATAATTGCACATTTCCACCAGTGAAGCTGTACTGGCAGGAGGATGTAATTACTATGTTGTAAGTTTGCATCAGTCATTCCCATTATAAATATGGACTTAGGAATTCATAAGGAATATAAATACAAGCACAGCATGTATGAATTTAAAATGGGAATGGAATACTGATTGCGAGCCTTGGTTCAATTATCACCCACCCTCCAATCCTGTTTTATCTGAATGCTATACTTGGTCTAGACTTCCTGGGTAAAATCTTATGCCCTTTGAAAATTATTCAGGTGTTAGGACCATTTCCGAGTGCCGACCTCACTAGTGTGGGATGGTTGCATGGCTTTGCAATCCTACTGGAGTTGGCTAATTAAGAGGCTGCCTCCACGTTCACCAGCCAGTTAAGGATGGCAGTTGGATTCACAAGACAGGAGGCCCGATCAGAAGATGTGTAGCACTGGGCGGCTAGTAGCCTCACCAAGTGAGGTAGGCCTTGCCGAAGGAAGTTGGGGCTCACAAGGGCACCTCAATAGGGAGGTGCTCTCTGAAGCCTTCCAGAAATTTATGAAAAAACCAATGGCCACAGCTGTGGGGCCATCAGTGTGGAGGGGGATCCCTTCTAAAGCATTGCTTATGTTTACAGCTGCACCCTTCTTGGCTGTGTGGATCTGTGATGGGGGGATTGAAGGCAGTCATGGCCTGCTGCCAGGAGGCTGCCTCAATGAAGCTGGTGAACTCCATCCTTAGTAGGGGTTTCTGTCTGACGTTAGGGAGATCCCAGCAACATTGTTTCCTTCATTAGCCTAATTGGCTATCTGCTGCACCAATTCTGCCTCTGGTAGGATTGCTTGGAGGTGGAAACATGTCAAGCAGCTGACCCAATGCGCTTATTTCACAATTTACTTCCGGCCTCGCCTCCAAACCAGCTCTGTAGGGCCAGGAAGATCCTGCCCCTGTGTAAACACCAAGAGAGATCAACTAGCATGATTTGGGGTAGAGTTTACACTTTGGGCACAATTTGCAATTCGAGTGCAAAATTAAGCCAGCAAATGAGTGCAATTAGAGGAAACTGGCAATGTTGATTGACTGGGGCTGTGGCCAGTTTTGAGGTTGGCGCCAACTTCTAATGCATTGTTTTTTAAACTAGTGCACAAGACTGTAGAAACTTAAACAGTGCTGAATGTAATTTGCATGTAAAATTCCGCAATCTTTTGCATGGGTTACACTGACTTAAAGTTAATTGCTTTGAAAAAAATAGCCCAGCTGAGTGGAAGCTCTACCCCAATTTATTTGAGCATTTATGTTCAAAATTTAACCATTATCTGAATTAAATTTTAAGCATTTAATGAAAATTAATGTTTAATATTTTCTTCATAATACTTTTGCCAACTGTACCTTTCTTTTCTTTTAAAAATAACCCCATTATCTTAATTTTCCTATTCTGCTGTTTTGAACAGTTTCTTAATTAACCTCAAATAACCTTTTGTCCTAAAGCTATAATGGCTCTTGAAGTGAATAACAAAGACACTCAATCTTTCAAAATGCCCAAAGTTAGTTCCTGTTGATTTACCATAACCGCCTTAGAATTCCCTTTCCCTATGATATGAAAAAGAGAAAAAAAGTATGAATCTCATAATATTACATTCCTAGCCACTGTTAGAATCACCAGAGAAACTGATAGAAAACACAATCCAAAGAATACAAGAACAAATATACACTAGCAAGGTTATAAGTCTAACTGTACAGGATTATTTGGCAAAAAACATCCTTGGTACACATGGGGTGTTATTGGGGGTGGGTGGGATCTGTGTGGAAATTAGGGTGTGACCCATTTCCACAAGGTCTGCACCCAGCTTTGGATATTCTGGTGATTACTGGGAGGGAGATAGGCATTTCTTACATTTTGTCCTTTTTCTGCTTATGTAAAAACTATGGCCATGAGCAACAAGATCATATCAAATGGCACAATTCCCATTAATTCTACCTCTGGCTCTTCCACTTCCGCCTCAGTGCCCTGTATATCTACATGAACAACAGCGCATTGTATATCTACATGAACAAAAGTGCCTTGTATATCTACATGAACAACAGTGCAATGTACGTCTACAATGCCTGTCTGATGGTGGAAGTAGGGCTCACCAATATGACATTTCCTTATGGTAGTCAGATGAAAAGCAGTTGATTGCTGTAAGAAAAGCTGCTTCTCAGAAAAGTTCTTTCCTCTGCTAAGCTTCCTTGGTCACATTGGCTAGCACCCAGCACTTGGCACATTATTTCCTACCCCTACTTATTAGGCATCCTATGTGCATTGATACACCCACTTTATGCAAATAGCTCAACCCCTGGAATTCCAAAATAGTCAATGGTACATGTGACCAGTGGGCAGAAATCTCATCCCACTGACATATGACAGTTCTGCAGCCTGTGAGAAAACTCAGCATCAATATTACCATACACTAATATGAAACAAGCTGTCTGGTCTATCTGTGGGATATCTATTGCTGGCAAAATGTGAATCAGAATGGAATAAATCCAGCTGCATTAACTTTTATAAAAGTTAAATTATATATGGATATAATTTGGGGGCTATCACCTCATTGTCAAGTTCATATAAGATAACTGGTCACACAGGGCCAAGACGTGACTTGTTAACAATGACCTTTCTCTCATTTTTTCCAATCTAATCACTCTAAGATAACCAGTGTTCTTTTAGTAAGCTAAGGTTTCTCTCCTTTCATGCAAACATAAACTTCACTCACTAACACATTTGGTGGAATTTGATCCAGCTTCACACGGCTGGAAACACGATGGCCAGGCCCACTAAATTACATGGGAGGCTGCACTTCAGTTTGCAGGTTACAGGAAAACCTTCCATGATTAAGATGGATGTGGGAAAGGGCTGATGCACATAAGTTGAGGCTCACTAAAGAGTCACTTGACATCAATTATTCCAGAGCCCACCAGAATTTAATGGTGGCTTAGCGATCAAATGGGGTCATACAGCTCTCTTGTGTCTCCCAAAGATCATCCAGCAAACCCTGTCTTGGCTGTGACCTCGTGGGTTGGGGGAGGGGGGATCCCTCATTCATAGGCACTCAGTGTCTGATCGATGGGCTCGGCATTGGGGAGATTGGGGTAGGGGAAGGGTGGCAGTGAAAGGCAACCCTACTCTTGCCCCTGACTCCCCAGCACCGCCTTCTCTAGCAACCCCCTCCCCATCCTGCTCCACTCACCTGTGTCTAGGGATCCAGGGACAATCCCTGGTGAAGTCCTGAGAGCATTACCAGCAGAAGCCACCCCTCCTGATGGCATTGCCAGCAATGGAGAGCTGCCAGCCTCTGATTGGCCAGGAGCTCTCAAGGATCTGGGATTTGGGATTTCTGCCCCTAGGGTCTTAGATTCTGGAAAAGGCCCTCCCAACATCCACCCTATCAAGCCCCTCAGGATCCTACATATTCTAATAAGATAATCTCTCATTCTTCTAAACTCTAATGAGTACAGGCCTAACTTGTTCAACCTTCCTTCATAAGACTGGCCTTTCATTCCAGGAATGGGTCATGAACCTTTGGCCCATGGAGCCTCCCTACCTCCAGGCTGGCAGCCTTGCCATCCAGCAGAAGGGTTGGCATGGCATTGGCAAAATGCCGATGGCAATGTAAAATGGTCCTTTGGAGGGCCTTTAACTTTGTAAATTACATATAGCATATAGTTACTTATAGCAGCTCCTTATTGTAATGCTCTCTGGTCATACCATGGCCTCTAATATGGTCAAGCCTTCTTAAGATCATTTGATTAGTCCTCTGCCGCTATATGACACCAACATATTGAAATTCCCTTAAAATCAAGGGCTAAAACTACACAATATTGAAAGCACCTGACTATATCAGAAGACAGGGCCTGAGTGTAAACATAAAGGGAGTAAAACTGACTTTGTGTGCTACTGTAAAACAGATGAGATCTCCCCCTATTTTAATTTCCACTGACTACCGTTTTAAACTATCATCCAAAGCCAAAGTGCTCAGATAGCTACTAAGAATTCCACGAACCGAAAAGAGTTCAAGTAAATTGAGGGAAAATGGATATCACATGTAAAATTTATCCACCAGATACAGTAAATTACATCTTTGAAGAGGCAGCATAACATGATTAATATCCAAGGAGCATCTGTCGAGAGAGAAAAAGAGTTAACAGGCTGCATTTTAACAGGTGAGTGAGGATCCTGATGCCAGGGTGAAAAGCTGGCAGCCTAAGCATCCAGTGGGAGGGTCATCATGCCATTGGCAAAATGCTGACGGCAATGTAAAATGGCCCTTAATAGGGCCTTTAACTTTGTAAATTGGCTGTATGCCTCTTGAGGCGGGCAGTTGGTCTGCTTGCGATCTTGCCATCGGTAAAATGCCTTGGCGAGACTGCGTTGGAGAGCGGATCCAACCTGGCTTCCCAGTTTTAACATTCCTGGCACCTCCTAGCCCACCTGCTGGCAGCTAGTAAAATTCAGCTCAACATTTCTGGTTGATTTTAACAGAACTGAAACAAGTTAAAAATGTAATAGGTTTTAAGTAAGTGAAAAGGGAAAGGGTGGAGAAAAACAAAAAAATGATCAATGATCGGGTGGAAGACAGGAGAAATGAAATGACAAAGAAGTTGGTGGCGCCATTCACACCTCCTTGAGGTACAATTTTGTTTTTTCACTTGCCCTGGTAGACATTGTGAGCTGTGAAACTGGGTGACTTACATCAGATTCAAAATGCCATATGAGAATCTTCACTATTATGTGCCATGAAAATCTCAGCAGTTCAGATGAGTAAAGTTAGGTTATGAGTCAACCCATGTACAGAATCTGAGGGACCCCCAATTATAAATCTTGGGAGATAGGAAATCACATTATTAGAAAAATTATTCTTCAAAATTAATGCACTCCATAATTTTCCATTTCTTTTATTTATAGCCCTCCAAAAAGTTGGTCCTGAACAAAGAACTGATCCCACTTCCAGTATTCTTGCCTAAATTATAGATCACCCTGCAGTAAGTATTAGCCTATAAATCCAGGGTATAGTATACTTTAGAGCTGCCCTCTCTCTTCTGTTAGGGAGGTATAGATATAACTATTTTAATAATGGCCGTCTGCTAGTCTTACTCAGTACAATTCACAACAGAAAGCTGGGGTGGAATTTTCTGCTCCCACCAGCAGTGGAAAGCGAGGCAGGCGTGGAATCAAGATTTGATGGGAGGCCAAAAACCAGTTTCCCGACATCGGGAAATTAGTTTGGAATCTTGTTCTCTCGACTTTCATGGCAGCTTAAAGGCAGATCGTGTTCTTGCTCACCTATGTTGGGAACCTCATTTGCACCTCATGAATACTCATTAAAAGCCCAACACATGGGAATCTTGTACCCCCCATCCAAATTTAGTGCCCTGCCAGCGGGAGTTTAGAAAGTTCTGTTTCACGGCTGTGCATAAGTTGCATGCACCTGGCAAGGTTAGGCTTCCTGGACTTTCAGGTCAGTAGATGTTGCTTTCATTTTCCTTTCACACTGTTACAAGATATCAGCTGCCTGTCACACAAGCTGTACCAAGGCTGGGCACAGGGGAGGGGTGAGACCAAGGCAGGACCGTGGGGGGAATCAACAAGCCTAGAGTGGAAGAGTGAATGCTGTCTTTCAAATATGGCACCTGGGTGTTGGAGCCTATGAGGTGATGGCAGAGCAGGCCGCTTCCCGTCTGTCCTGCCACGACATTCAATGTTCTCCTCACGACTGCATAATTAATTAAACAGAGCAAGGCCTCACGTGTTCAGCCACCCTGCTCTCCAGCAGAAGTCACTCCAACTTTTGCTTCTGCCACAAGACCATTGTGACACACTTTTTAAAACTCCTAAAGTTGATTTTGAAGAAGTTTGAGTGATTTGAAAGATTGCTCTATGTCTGCACATTGTGTTCAGGTACACGTGAGTCAGTATGCTACATAATCCAAAAAATGGTAGTGAAGGTATATTTGCGGACAATGAGGGAATTGAACACCCACCCTAAGAAGAATTACAAACAAAATTTATACATTTGGCTGAAAGGAAATAAAATTTGAGATGAGTGTAATGTAAATGTTTTCCTCACCATGATTGAGCCAGATGTTTTGAGGTGGTGTCTAACCAATGTTGTCCGAGACCCCAATTTGGTGGAACATGTGGAAATTAATGAAATTCTGGGCTAATTATACAGCACAACCATGAATGAGCTTGCACTTGAGTCACATTCCATGAAAGGAAGCAGTTGCCAAGTCAGATTGTTGCTGATTACATTCTTGAAGTAAAGAAACTCTCTCATCACCGTGCATATGGTGCAAACCTAGAAATTGACCTCAGAAACACATTCACAGGAGATTTAGAGAACAATAAAACAAGCTTTTAAGCAAAGGCAATAAACTGACATGGAAGGAGGCTTGTGATGAGGCCACAGCCACAGAAATGGCAGAGAGTTGCAAACTGCAAGGGAATTATTTTCCAAAACTGGCAGGGAGGTTGACTGGATTTCAGTGAGATCCAGGCAATAACAGTTAAATTCACAGACTCAGAGTCAGAAATTTACATGTTATCATTGCCATGGTAGCCACCAATCATTTAAATGTCCTATTTCCAAAGTGCAATGCACGTGGGAAATGCGGTCATATCCAGACGACATGTATACGTAGGGAAACAACAATGCTCCAGGTCATGTAAAGCTCCACGTCACAGATATGCACCAAGTTGAGGCATGATAGATCTAAAGCTAGTTCAGGGGTCTGAATACCCTTGAATGTGCATATGATCGATGTGGAAATTAAGTTGATGTTATTAAGCAGGATAACCAAGAGTTGTACTCAGCCAGAGAACAAGAAAAACAGCACATGGAAGATGAAGGTAAAAGGGCCGAAGATATAATTCCAATGCCCACGGTGAAAATGAAATGCGGAGATTTACAATTTACTTTCATTGTTGATAAAGCTGCAGCAGTGTCTGTAGTCTCGGAAGGAGAATACAAGAAGTCCCTAAGTCACATTCCCTTATGCAAAACTGGTATGATTCTGACTAGTTATTCCAATAACAATATTGCCATGTTGGGTGAAGTTAGTATTAGAGTGGAATATGATCCTGGTACTTGCTGTTGGTAGTAGGAGGAGGGAACAAAGTCTCCCTGATGAGAATGAATTAGCTTAAGAAAATACGATTAAACTGGATTGAGTTATTTACAGTAGGGAGCAGTAAGAGCACGTTTGACATTTAGGAACTTCTAAGAGAGCATGAAGTGGTCTTTGAGTAAAGGGGATAAAATTGGCCATCAGTACAGTATTAAATATCATAAGTCAGCTGATCATGCACATGCAGATGTTCTTTCGAGATTTCCTGTGAAGATTGATTCATTTCAAGCCACTGAATTGCCTGTGAATTATTTTACGTACACAAATGACACACCGGTGTTTGCCAGAGAAATTAGTGAAGAGGTGAAGGGGTGGTACTTAGGAAAGTGTTCAACTATGTCATGAATGTCTGGCCTAAAGAGTGTGATGATGAGAAACTGCAGGGATATTTCACACATAGAAAAGAACTGAGTGCAGATCGAGGCTGTCTCCTACAGTGTTTAAGAGTCATTATTTCCCCAAGATTTAAAGACAGATTGTTAGAGGAACTTAATCAAGAACACACAGGGATAGTCCATATGAAAGCAATAGGAAGAAGCTACTTTTTGTATCCAAAGATATACAGAAATATGGAAGAACTGGTGCAAAGTTGTAACGTGCATCTCAGAATGAAAAATGATCCAACCAAAGTTCCTTTCATTCCATGGTCAAACACAAGAAAACTGTGGGATCGAGCGCATTCCAATTTCTTTGAAGTAGAAGCGAGAGGGTACCTTGTTTTGGTCAATAGCTATAGCAAGTGGATAAATGTTGAGTCTGTGCCCAATACCACAAGTGCCAAGAATATTGAGGTTTTGAGGAGTTGGTTTGCAGTTTATACCAGAGGTTGCCCTCTCTGCTGCCCTCTCTGTTTGGGAGGTATAAATAAAGTTAGTTCCATAATGACTGCCTGCAGCTGAGCATGTGTTAGTCTTACGTTGTGCAATAGACAACACAGGGCTCAGACAGACGATCTATTATTAGGAACTTAGCAGTCTGAAATCCATATGCAAGCTTTTGTAACTTCAAGACTTGACTTCACAAAAACACACTGCATTGTGCCATCTACAAAAATGCTAACTTGTTCCAAACTCGATTGCCACATCCTTTCACACACAATCCTGCTCACCCATCACCCAAGATTATCAACTATCTTTGACTTTCTATACCCTAACTGATTGAGTTCAAACTTTAGCCATGTCAATAACCTTATTTACCTTTATCTCCAGGCATTTTAATTCTCCAATTCTGATCTTACATGCATAAGACCATAAGACACAGGAGCAGAAATTAGGCCATTCGGCCCATCGCGTCTGCTCCTCCATTCAATCATGGCTGATAAGTTTCTTAACCCCATTCTCCCGCCTTCTTCCTGTAACCTTTGATCCCCTTACCAATCAAGAACCTATCTATCTCAGTCTTAAATACACTCAATGACCTGGCCTCCACAGCCTTCTGCGGCAATGAATTCCATAGATTCACCACTCTCTGTGCAATCCCTCCCCAACCTCCATCCTGCGATCAATGGCAAAATCTTCAGTCATTTTAATCCTGATCTCTGAAACTTCCTCTCTAAATCCTTCTCTCCTTGCCTTTAAAAATTGCCTCAACACATATTTATTCGGCCATCTAACCAAACTATTACTACTGCGCTGTGTCCATCTCTTCTCTATGTAGTGCTTTGGGATGTTTATAAGTCAGAAGTGATCCATAAGTTCAAATCATTGGTAGACAAAGACAGCTTCAAGTGATTTGACAATTCATTTTTCATCTCTCTCTATAGGGAAGCAGCTATGGCTTATTCACCACTGTGGTAACAATGAGTTCAAAGCATTTAAAATTTTGCCTGCATGGCATGACCAAATTTTGAGTCATTCAATTTCATACCAGCTGTCTCTGAAACAGCTTTTAACCCAATATCCACAAAGAGGAACAAGATTCAAGGGGTGGAATCTTGCTGCAGTGGAGCATCTCGTGGCAAGTCCTGTTGTTTAGGCTTTTTCTGCACCATTCTGTTCAGAAATGTCTTGCACCATAACTTGCTGGAACTGCGAGCTGATAATCGTGTGGTGAGGGCAGCCCGCTATCTGGGACCTCACTGAATGGTGGGATCAACAACATCCTTAATCAATGAGATTTAAGGATTGAGAAAGACACAGAGGCACTACTGAGGAGGGTGAATTAGAATTAGTGAATTACAGTCAAATCAGGTATACAAAGATAAATAAAGGATACAACTACAAAAATATTCTTGGGTCGGGTGGGAAATATAAATTAAATAAAAATACAAACATGAATCTAATCTACCCTGAGTCAACCCTATTTCCAGTTTTAATGGCAGTGGGATGAGGGGTGGACAACCAATCCTCTCTTTTGAAGAGGCTACACACCTCCATTTCAAAAATGGTTTCTACTTATAGATCTTATCGGTTGGGTTTCCAATGCCTTGGGGAACCAGGAAGTAAAATGACATGAGAAGGACTGGATCGATCTGGTAACTGCAATTGTAACACTACTTGTGGGCCAGGAGGAGCAAGTGTGTTTCATCCTGTCCAAATAAGTTAACTCTGTAAACAGGTCCCCCTCACCTCCATAAACTCCAACGACGCCCACCCACGATCACTGACTTGCTTCATTGCCTGCCGTGATGTCATTTTCCACAAGCCCCATGCAATGGCCCTGCAATGTGTCTCCCTCTAGCCCCACAGCCCAAAAATCTCTCCCCACCCCCATCACTAAATCTCTGGGTCCTAGGCGATCTGACAGACATCAAAACCTGTCAATGAGGCTGGGTTTTAGGTAGAGAACCTGGGAAGAAAATACACAGGTGCTCTGGAGATAAAAGTCCCCAATGCATGAGGAAACTCACATTTTTGGTTTTCTCAACTATAACTCCTTGTCCAACTCCAAAACCCCACCCCAGTAAATATTAAAGCAAAAGAGAGGGAAAATAAATTCCATTGAGAGAAAAACGAGACAGGACAGAGAAGTAAGAATTTAAAAGAAAACAATTTTTAAATCTCTAAGAAAAAAATTTACTATTTGAAGAATTGAGACTCCCCAATATAAATTGTTCAATTTCTGCCCCAGTGAGGTTGATTGGCATTGCATTAATTATTGTTAAAAATATATTTAAGCTTAATTACCAGAATTAATTTTATGCAACAGGTTTAATTCAATTTATGTGAAAACCCAGCAAGTTCTTAAAATAATGGGGAAGCTAAGGGCAAGGTGCTATTTGAGAGAAGTAATGGGGAAGCAATGTAAATTGACCACCAAGTTCTGGAGATTTGCAACTGGCAGCATATCACCTAATTCCCTGAATTTACTCGTTGATTTGCACGTTAATAATGTGTGCATTGGTAACATCCATTATTTTTCTAGCAAGATCTGCCCCAGTGTCTCTATTGTTTAATTTAGACAGGGCCCCTGCTATTCAATGGCTCTTGCTGTAACGTACATTTATATGGATCAGATGTGACGTCTCCAATTATTGAATAATCTGCCGAACGTCCACTGTCCATAAGCTGGCAGAAGTAACTTGCCTTCAGGGGAAATGGGGAGAAAATTGATGGTACTGAGAAAGCAGCTTTAATAAAGAGATTAATTTCATAATCTAGACTTAAAAACAAAATCCACATGCAATCATAGTTTTCACACAGGTCTCACATGCAAATATAATTATATTTATTTATTTATAAAAGAATTGCTTTGGATGTTTTCGTATTAAAGGGGTTGTAAGGTGAAACTGTTGTGATCATCTTAGAAAAGGGTGATTGATGCCTATATTTTGACTGCTTTTCAGAGCCATGTGGAATTCTGGAAGAAAAAAAGGTTACAATATGATTTTTATAAACTTTTGTACTTCATGTTAACCCTACTCCCTGCATTTTACTAGCATTTATTAGTACTTGCTCTGTAAGCCAGGAACTTTTGCAGGCCAGGGACAAATAAAAAGGAAAAAAAATGCATATTTCTATGAATGTCTACTGATTAATTTTTTTCAGAATGTTTGACAGTGCGCATTTTGGTGATTCGGGCTTGCATTTACACTTCTTGCAGTAAGCACCAACCATAGAAAATAAATCTAAAAACTGACATATCTTAAAATAGCATTTAGGTAGGATTGTTATGTCATTTAAAAAACATAGTATTTTCAGTGAGGTTGGATTCTTAAGATGGGTATGATTTAAATTAATTCAAGTTAAATCAACCATTCATGGTGAAACATTGAGGTGCCAAGGCCTTTAAGTCTCTTAAAAAAAACCTTGTTAAATGAAATTCAGCTTTTCCATCAGCAGATGGTGATGTTGGTCTTTGGAAGCCTAACTTGTAGTGAAACACACATTTTGAATGTGCACACAGAGACCCAGTATACCACTTAAAGACAATATCAGTTTGGATTTTAAGGTTAGCTTTAGTTACGGTATGTGTAACATACTTAACATTTACATGTTAAGGGGACAGGACATGTTGCTATTTAAAAAGTGATGGTACTTTTCGAGGCAGTGAGAAGTTCTTCAACAGCAGCTGGGCCCAAAATTCTGGTCCCCAATCCTCTGGTGCTCTCAATGCATATGGAGCTCCACAAAAATCTTTAAATTGGTTGATCAATCATGGTTATGCAAGTTCAACACAGTGTGCCACATTATATTGTAAAGACAGCTTATTTCATTATTTTTGTTGTACTCCTGGCACTGCATCATTAGCTCTATGTAAATGATGAATAGAATCAGTGAAGTTAACTACTTACCCACATACTCGTTCTGCAGGTGGATGGAACAGTCTTGAAAAGTTAGCTTTATTAGTTTCAGTACCAGTCCATTGTCTTTTACCTGTATAACCAGGTATATTTGGGCAACTGAAGAAAGGAAAATAATATAGATAATAAATAGCATTTCTGCTGGAGGAATAAACTGAAACAAAATCAAATGAAGCTCAGACAAATGAAGCTTATGGAAGTACACTATAACCTCTCCAGTTTGGAAAACTATTGTTCAGAAACACCAGTTGTACAGAAATGTTTTGAGCAGACCCAAGCATTCCCTCGATGTCACAGCATCATTTTAGCTCAGTACTTTGGGCGTGGAAACATGGAAGATAGAGTTTTTGGAAGAGAAAACAAAAATACGGCTTTGTAATGTTTTAGCACTGTTTTATGTTTCAAGTAAATATTTATATCTATGGTGTTTTCTGGTTCTCGCACTTGTTAGGCATTCTAAAATTAATCCATAATCCAGAAAACTCCAAAATCCAGAAAAGACTTGGTCCCAAGCATTCTGGACTGGAGAAGTTACAGTGTATTTCTTTAAATTTAAAAATTCAGCTAGTCTGTAAAATGTTTAAGCAGAATTCTTCAGCAAATATGAAGGAAACAATTGCAATAAACACTAGAATTCCAGCTACTACTTCATAATCTAAGGTTATAAAGTGGAGTTTTCCCCCCTGCGCACTAAGTGCCATGGTGGGCAGGAAAAATGGCGTTTTTCCCGCTGGGCGCAAAGGCTTCCCATCTCAATAAATATGCATCAGCAGGAAACATGTCGTATCGTGGGCAAGCAGCTTCTGATATGCCCGCCCTGCTGAGACCTCAGTGAATCATCACTCCGGGCACCATATTTAAACCGCACGCACGCACAGCTTTCTGAATGTCTGCAGCCCAGGACTGCTACAGAATTGAGATGGCCTCAAAGGGAAGAAACATGCTTCACCCAAGCTCAGTGGCGCCTCGCTGGGTCACTTCTGGATGCCATTGATGTCTGCCAGGAAGTCCTCTACACCTGGCCAGAGGAGGTCCACAAACGTAACAACTGCGGTTTGGGAGGCGGTAGCCAATGCCACACAGAAGACATCAGCCATCCAGTGCAGAAAGACCATTCCATCAGGCTAAGTCAACCAGCTCAGCACTCTCAACACAAACAAGACCATCAGACATTCGCAGAATGACACTCCGCAGGGATCTCACACACTGCCAGCTCAAGCGATGGCATCACTCACTCTCTCACACACACATCTCCATCCAGGCTCATATCCTGTGTAGCTCGCGTCCTCATCCACTCACCACCCACACAAAACAGGCATCCTTATCCTCTGCCTTGGCTTGCGTCCTGCTCACACTCTCACCCTCTGTCTTAATGCAGGACAAGCTCGCCCCCAGTAGGGGGGAGAGGCCCCAGACCGGTGGTGGCATAGCTGAAATAATGTCCCTCACTCCCTTTGAGGAGCGAGCTATTGAGTTGGCAGAATGGACTGGAACAGTTCATGTGGTGATGGTGAGGTTGGCGGCACACACCTAAGTGTGGATCTTACACCAACTGATCCCTCAGACAACGATTCTGAGTCCATTATCCTGTTTTCGAGTTGCCTGCCTTGCACTAATTTTCTCTCTCTTTCATAAACAACTTTGAAAAGCCCCTCAGATAGACCACGAGCCAACCCCTCATCTTAAGCCCTGAGGACATCTCAGATGAGGATACTGAACAAAGTTGTGGAGAAGACCCGTCACAGCGCTCACCCACGCCCTCCACCAACGCAGAGACACACACCTCGGTGGGACCTAGTTCTAGAGCAGGCTTGGGGTCACAAACTGGTGAGCACAGTACACAATGTGGCTCAAAGCAGGTGGAGGCAGGAACATCCAAGGTTGCTTGCACTTGGAGGACTGCTGGAGGCCAGGATTCCGTTGAATCCAGTGAGATGACAAGCCTCAGGGCCCAGTCCTAACTACTTTGGTGAAGCGGCAATGACAGTCAGGGGAATATCAGGCAGGGTTGTCAGCTGCATGCACAGATTTCAACATATGACGTCTATCTGTGTTCAGTCTGTTATAGCACCAGCATGCCAGCGCTCAAAGGTCAACACCGGTTGGATGGCGGCCGCATAGAGACTTTGGTCCAGGACATAGTGCCTGTGCTGCTGCAGGGGTTGCACTCCATCGCTCTAGGCATTGGTGGCATCCAGCAGTGGCTATGCAAGAGGGGTCCAGGGCACCTCGATTTCACTTCAGCTGCCCCTTCTCCCCAATGAGTCACCCAGGGGCCCTCAGGCACCCTTAGGGAGGAGGACCAGCAGCTGGATGCCCTGGGGCCATCCACTCAAATGTCTCCGGGAGTATCCAACCGATCCCAATCCCCTCATCCTGTGACTCCACCACCTCCAGTTCCACAGGCCAAGGAGGGTGTACTGCCCTATAGCAGGACACCCAAAGCAGGCCGGGGCCCTCTAGGTCTCACCCTCCAGAGAACGCCCACCAGAGTCACCACAGACAACAGGGCATAGCAGTCAGCAGGCTGCCTCCACCACCACTGTGGATGTCAGAGATGCGCTAAGACATAGCCATAGGGTTAAGAAGACCAAGAAATATTAGAAGCACAACGATGGCACGGGTGTCCACCACATGTATATACCTCTCACCACTGTAAATAGAATGGCACCCATTTCACATCTCCTCTTTATGTTGAGCTGTGTTGTAGTCAATCAGGTGTGACACCATGGTCTCTCCCTCCACTTATTGCAGGTGGCACCATCATGTGCCTCAGGTCGATGTTGCATCCATCATCTCACCACAATGTGTCTATTCTCAGAGATCATTTCCAACGTCAGTGATGCCTCACCCTCAATGTAAATTGTCCTTGAGGAAGGCACCTCATTCACATGCTACGCTGGGTCATGTCTTGTTCATTACTGGCTGTGCAAGATTGAGGCTGAGGCATTTACTTGATGCGTCTGCGTACTTGAAAGGTGAAGGTGTACTGTAGAAGGATAAATGTGGAAATGCCTGAAGAAGGGGAATAGTTCCAAGAACTCCATGTAGTCTCTGTCATCTGGCAGGTTTCATTCTCTGAGCCCGTTCTCAGAACTTGTGCCCTCTCCTTTCTGCCTTGCGCATTGCTGGCTCTCTGAGTGTACACCTGCCAAGCTCACCAATATGTGTGAGCACCTTCCCACCTCAATGTGCCGCAGATCTGTCCATCATAGCCACATTATTGTCCTGGTGCTCAAAGCTACAACATTAAGCATTTGTTTCCTATCTTGTAGTTGTCTGTTTTGTGCCCACAAGTGTCTCGTCACAATGTAGCGGTGCAGCACTATGTTCTGCTTAGCATCCGCTGACCTAACACCTACCGAGGTCAGTGATAATAAATCCAAATGGTAATGTGTTGTACTCAATGAAGCCTTTGAGCATGTGAATGATGTGCATATGTTAGCTCGATGAGAAGACAATAAGGGCAGCAATGGGCTAGAAACGAGGATCTCCTGAAGCCGATGTGTGCTCTTCATTGTCAAAACTATGTCAGCTTGAGGGCCCCATGGTGTGTTTGTGTTTTTGAGTTTGCAAGGGACAGAGCTGGCCGTTAGGGGAGATTGTTTGCATTCAAGAGGAAGCATTTTAATGTCTGGCAGGCAACTGTGTGAACATAGTCATCTTGAGGTGCTCCACCTCGATCAAAAGATCCAGTTAAATGTAGGCCCACATCCCTAACTGAGAATGCCGGATATCAATGTGATAGAGATGAAGGTGACACAAAGGCCTGAGTGATCTCAAAATAGAGTAACTTCTGCGGAATGTCCTTAGCTGCCTTGGCACAAATGCCACCTTTCAGCATCACTACAAGCTCCGCAAAGTAAACTGAAGCACTTCTTCGCTCTGTGATCCTCCCGTTCTGACCCCGTTATGTCCTTCTGTAATAGATTCTCTCCCCATTGTGGCCCAGAGGATGTTTCCCCCTGCACCCACCCCCTGCCGCAGTCAAATGTCTGAGTGCAACCTGCCCCAGTCTCCCTCCCACCCACCATTGAGCCCTCGCCCTGCAGCACATTACAGCCCATCGCTGCTTACCGCTGGTCTGCTACGTAGAGCATTGCCTCTGAAAACCCCCTGAAAGTGATGTGGTGTTGCCTGCAACAGCCTGGCACAGAGTCTGAGGTGCCACAAGTGCTGCGCAATGCAAAGTAGGCGAACCAAATCTCAAAGTCACAAGTAAAGTGCAGGTGGCCAGGTACACGTTGCTTATATGCGATTGTGAAACATGCCTGTCTAATTAGGCACCAGTGTGGAGGGCGACCCTGACGAGCACTGGTTATAATGAGCATTCATTACATTCAAATGGCGATCCCCCAACGTGGTGCGGCAGGAAACGCGTGGGTCACTGAGATCTGGAGCAGGCAATTGCAACCTGTTTTAACGCCAACAGGAAACTGATTTTATCACTCCTGCAATACTTTGAGCTCCCGTCCATGATGATGCCTGTTGTGGGAGGGAGCGGAAAAACCCACCCATAACCTCTGCAGTTTTGCTCTTCAAATTTTTCTAATTATTTCATTAAAAGCTTTACTATCCTAAATTATAGCATTTTTCATTCATTAACGGGATGTGGGTGTCGCTGCCTAGGCCTGCATTTATTGCCCATCCTTAAGTGCCCTTGAGAAGGTGGCAGTAAGCTGCTTCCTTGAACTGCTGCAGTCTGTGTGGTGTAGGTACACCCACAGTGCTATTAGGGAGGGAGTTCTATGATTTTGACCCAGCAACAGTGAAGGAACGGTGATATATTTCCAAGTCAGGACGGTGAATGACTTGGGGAACTGCCAGGTGATGGTGTCCCCATCTATCTGCTGTGCTTGTCATTCTAGATGGTGGTGGTCATGGGTTTGGAAGGTGCTGTCTAAGGAGCCTTGATGAATTCCTGCAGTGCATCTTGTAGATGGTACACACGGCTGCTAATGTGCATCAGTGGTGGAGGGAGTGAATGTTGTGATATTGGTGCCAATCAAGCGGACTGCTTTGTCCTAGATGGTTTCAAGCTTCTTGAGTGTTGTAGGAGCTGCACTCATCCAGGCAAGTGAAGAGTATTCCATCACACTCCTGATTTGTGACTTGTAGATGTGGACAGACTTTGGGGAGTCAGGAGGTGAGTTACTCACCGCAGGATTCCTAGCCTCTGACCTGCTCTTGTAGCCACAGTATTTATGTGGCTAGTTCAGTTCATTTTCTGGTCAATGGTAACTCCCAGGATGTTGATAGTGGGGGATTCAGCGATGGCAATGCCATTGAATGTCAAGGACAATGGTTAGGCTGTCTCATTGTAGATGGTCATTACTTGGCACTTGTGTTGTGTGAATGTTACTTGCCACTTGTCAGCCCAAGCCTGGATATTATCCAGGTCTTGCTGCATTTAGACATGGACTTCTTCAGTATCTGAGGAGTTGCGAATGATGCTGAATATTGTACAATCATCAGCAAACATCCCCACCTCTGACCTTAAGATGGAAGGAAAGCGATTGATGAAATAGCTGAAGATGGTCGGGCCTAGGACACTATCCTGAGGAACTCCTGCAGTGATATCCTCGAATTGAGATGCTTGACCTCCAACAATCACAGCCATCTTCCTTTGTGCTAGGTATGATTTCAACAAGCGGAGAGTTTTCCCCCTGATTTCCATTGACTCCAGTTTTGCTAGGGCTCCATAATGCTACCTAGCTAGGTCAATGCTGCCTAGTTGCCAAGGGCAGTCACCCTCACCTCACCTCGGCAATTCAGCTCCTTTGTCCATGTTTGAACCAATGCTGTAATCAGCTGGGATCCTCCGTGTCCGCCGACGCCAGGCGTGTTCAGTGGCGTGAGCGGACAATATGACGTGATCAGTTTTACGACGGTGTGAAACCCGTTTGCAATTGTCCCCTCAGCCCGCCGAGACAGTGGGCCAAGTTTTCCGCTATCAGACGTCAGGTCCTCATTGTAGTAGATCTGCATATTGTTATTCAGCCAGCCCGCTGGTATCACCCCCCCCCCCCCAAGCTGGATTGTCCATCCACGCTGGCAAGAAAGGACGCTGACGTTTCCCAACAGCACATAAAAGGTGTGCACTTGGTGGGCTGCACTTTGAGGGGAACTGGGAGGCGAGTACACAGCAACGATGTGCAGCGTTCACCAGGGTTGCCTATTGGACTGCCTTGCGCTTGAGGTGACTTGTGGGGGCGGCGACAAAGGCTGCCTTGCAGTTGAATATAGTGCACAAGCATTCGGGGGAGAGGGGGGGGTTGGTGAGGCAAGTGGCCACACTTTAGGCAAACCTTACATGAAGTGACTCTTCCTCTGCAACTCAGACAGCTCAAGCACAGCCACACTGATATGGTTGGAGTCAGGCCTCTAGCTTATCTGCCCACTCAAGCAACACAAAGGCATCAAAGTGCCACCAAGTGCTCTAGGGCTTTTCACTGACACAGACTGCAAAGTCATGCGTGTTTTAGTGGACTGCAGAATAATTGGACGACTGGGTATGTTGTATAATCTCCTTGCTAAAGGAGCAGTCACTACTGGAAGCGCTCACAGCCTCTTGCAATGTCAGCATCCTGGTTTGGACGAGTCTCCCCCTTGGTTCAAGCTAACAGTGCAGCCTTACAGTGCGTGTTAGGAGAATGCCTACACCTGAGCTGAAAGCACAGCATGCAGTCCAGTGGGCAAAGCTGCAGCCAATCGGTCAGGTGGATTGGGGCAGAGGAGGGTGAGGTCTAGGGAAGCCATGCAGCGCACTAATCTCTGGCCATCCAAGTGGTTCCAGCACTCTCTGGGAAGCATTAATGGGTCTTCAGACTTAACTAGGACAGGTTCTTTGTACACACACATGCTAACCACATGTCTCTCTCTTTCATCCTGCAGGAGTACATCAGGAGTATGGAGCCTGGAGCCTGATGAATTAGCTGTATGCCTAATGGCCTACTGAAAGTGAAGATGACAGAGGAGGGTGTGACTGAGGTTCCTGGCTGTGCAGAAGGAGGAGCAGCACCCCTGGAAGAAGGTGTAGCTGGGATTCCAATACACACCCCTGAAGAGCCAGAGCGAGCCATCGCTGGTCGGCGCCTAGCAACACCCAGGATCTTTAGATGCTGCCTTTCATTCCTGCAGATGACAGAGAACCAGTGTCACCAAGGACTGCACGTGTCTGGGGAACTGGTTGGTCACATCTGCCACCTGCTGCAGAATTTGGCGCCACGGGGTCATGAAGGGCATCCACCACCATTGGTTGTGAAAGTGACTGCGGCACTCAATTTCTATGCCAGTGGCTCCTTTCAGGGTTCCACAGGTGACCTCTGTGGGATCTCACAAACCTCCACCCACAAATGCATCCATGAGATCATGGATGCCATCTTCGCGAGGGCACACAACTTTGTGCATTTCGCCTGGTATCAGGACAGCTAGAATGCAAGAGAAATTGGATTTGCCCAGACCTCAAGTTCCCACAGGTGCAGGGTGTGATCAACTGCACTCATGTGGTGCTCAGATCTCCATCGCAACACATGGTGAACTACATCAACCACAAGGGCTTCCATTTGCTGTATGTGCAGCTGGTGCGCGACCACCAGAAACACATCCTGCAAGTGTGCGCACGGTTTCCAGGGAGTGTCCACGACTCCTACATCCTCAGTCGGTCACAGATCCCTGAAGTCTTCGGGGGTCCACAGAAGCTGCAGGAATGGTTCTTCGGGGACAAGGGCTACCCACAGAGGTCGTGACCGATGACATTCGTGCGGCGGCCTCAGACTGCAGCCAAGCGACGCTATAATGAGGCTTATGCTGCAACTCACAACTTGGTGGAGCAAACCATTGGGATGCTGAAAATTAGGTTCCAGTGCCTGGTCTGGTCTGGTGGAGCCCTGCAATACAGTCCACAGAGAGTGTCACGCATCGACGATGTCTGCTGTGCCCTTTACAGCCTGGCACTGCAACAGGGAGAGGAGCTGACTGAAGAGGAGATATAGGAGCTGGTGGTCTCCTCTGATGATAAGGACGTCGACAGGAATGATGGTGAGCAGGTCCTCGAAGGCACGATGACAGGGTGAGGCCCTTGCACTGTCTAGATGAGGCAGGTGCACTCGGGAGGCCCTCATAGTTGTTAGATTTGTGGATGACCACATGCAGTGAGAAGACCCATAGATCCTCACACTGCATTTATGAATGTTTGACTCCAGCCTGGCTTATGGCAGTGCACATACCCTCTTGAGAATGCTCCTGTCATGGAGGCACAGTGGAGGCCCTAATAGTTGCTTGATCACAGGAGGATGATGACGAGATGCAGTGAGGACACTCCTTCACATAGCCTCTGAGAATGTCTGACTCTTGTCTGACCGATGGTATCTCACTTGTGCTCTGTGATCAGGGTCATATCATAGAGATGCAGCCATGAAACTTTAGAAGCATCTGATCCTTTGCCCACCTTCATTATCTGAGCCCTTCAGGAGCACAGAGTCACTAGTCACAGATGCTGAAAAGATGGGGGCCAGCCCCACCTTAAAGGTGCTGGGAGTACACAGAGAGAATGGCAGAACTCGGTGACGCCTGTCCACGACATTCTGGCAGCAGTGAAAAGAACCATTGATGTGCAGCATCAGTAACATGTCCAGGAGTGTGAGGCCAGGCCATCACTTTGGTCTGAAGGCTGCATAAAGCACAGAGAAGAGGCCCTGGACTGAGACACCTGCTTTTATCTTGTGCAGAAAGGTTTCACATCTGAATGACAAAAACACTGCTCATCAGAACAAGGAGCCATAGGCAGGGAGACATTCTTTGGAGTTTATTGACAATAGTGAACAGTATGTACAAGTGATTAACACCTGTTCCCAGGTTGTGGGACTAATTCTTCTTAACTTTCCTAACCCTGCCCCTACATCTTGGTGCTCCCTGGACATCCACAATGGAGGTGGAGGCAGCCTGCTGACTGTGACCCCCTGTCTGCGATGACCTTGATGGGCATCCTCTGGAGGGCCGAGACCAAGAAGGCCCGGACTGCTTTCGGGTTCCTGGACCTGAATCTTATCCTTGGTGGGTGCGTGTGATTGGCGGGCCCGGGGCCAGTCAGGAAACGGGCCCCTGCCCGCGATCGGCCCCCAATGGAGATTTCACACCGGCTGACCAATTAAGACCCACTGGGCGTGAAACGTGTCTTCCCAATGGTCGGGAAAGATTGGGCAGGAGCGGGAACCTGTCAGGCACCAGGTCCAATACTGGCCTGGCGGGAGGTTTAAAAATGGCACAAGCAGCTCCTTGAAGAACATATCTTCTGCATGCTGAAGGCTGAAGCTACGGCCTCAACTGCAGCTGGAGACACCAGGTGGGAGGACAGGTTGGGTGGGCACTTGGCCCCCTGGTTTTCAGACGAGTGCCTCGCAGTTCTCCTGGAGGAGGTGGCTGCCAAGAGGTATACCCTCATCCCACCACTTCACCTGATGTAAAAGGTTTGGGAGGAGGTGGCAGCCCAGGTCAGCAGCCACAACTTTGTGCAGCGCACATGGGTGCAGTGTTGCAAAAGGTTTAATGACCTGCTGCGCTCGACAAGGGTCAGTACCGTGTTGGCATGGATCAGTGGGTTGAAGTGTTAAGGTCTGGCCGTCCCACCATGGAACTCAGAGATGTTAGAGTCTGAGTGCCAACTGTCAATGATGCTGGAACTTGCCAAGAGGGTGAGCCCTGGCTGCTTGGACTGAGTGCCTTGCGGCTCGAGGGCCACATATGGAAATGAATAAATGTCATTACCCGCCTGAACAGAGCTTCTGTCACCAGTTTGACCCAACTGTGGACAGCTGATTGAGAGACTCCACACAGGTCTCCCACTGACCCCTGGAAAGAGTCAGAGGTATAGAAGTTGAGGGCCACTGTGACCTTCAGAGCCACTGGCATGGGGTGTCTACCCACACAGTTGGAGCTGATCTCAAGCCCAATCCTCTGACAAATGGAGGTCACGGTTTCCCTGGAGAGGCAGAGCCTCCTTTGGCATTGCACCTCGGACATACTGAGGTAGCTGCATCGCCGCCTGTAAACCCTGGCAGCAGGATAGTGGCATCTTCTGTGGCCCCTTCCACCTTGGACTACCTGCTGACCCTGCACCACTTGTGCCTGTATCTCTCCTCCACACACATGTCCTGGAAACAGCTGACAGAGTCCACGACCCAGGGCCTCCAATTAAGCCCCGAAGAAACCTCTGAAGAGGAATCTGGAGGCACCCTCGTTGAATTCCCGTCACAGTGCTCACCCACACCCTCCACCAGTGCAGAGACTTACATTTCGGTGAGACCTAGCTTGAGAATAGCTTTGGGATAACAATCTGATGAACACATTGCACTTTCTGATCCACAGCAGGCGGAGACAGGGACTTACCAGGTGTCTGGCACTTGGAGGACTGCTGGGGGCCAGAAATTTGCTGAGTCCGAGGCAGATGATGAGCCTCTGGAGTTGGTCATGTCACAGTTGCTGGAGCTATTAAAGGCAAGCTCAGGAACATCAGGAAGGGATGTCCGCTGCTCTCCTCAGTTTGCAAATGATAGAGGAGTCCGTCCACTTTCACTCTGAGGTGATAGTGCTGGCATGCTAACGCAGACGTCAACACTGGTAGGATGGCAGTCGCTATGGAGACCTTGGTCCAGCACATCGTTCCTGCACTTCTGCGTGGACTTAACTCCATCGCTGATGCCATAGCTGGCCTCCAACAGTGTGTATGTGAAATGGGTGCTAGGCAGCTCAATCACACTCCAGTTACTCCTTCTCCTCAAGGAGTCAGCCAGGGGCCCTCAGGCACCCATAGGGAGAAGGATTAACAGGTGCACACCTCAGGGCAATCCATTCAGTGACTGGCGGAGTCTGGTCCATCCAAACCTCCTCTTCCTGTGACCTCAGCAGCTCCAGCTCCACAGGCTGACTGCCACACGGCAGGGACAGAATTTTATGCCTCGCAGGCAGGCGGGTGCCTGGCCCAATCGAGTGTAAACTAGCGTGAGAAGAGGTCAGGTGAGCATCCCAACATCATCATGCACACGTGCGATCTTCAGGTCATAGAGTTATACAGCACAGAAACAGGCCCTTTGGCCCATCGTGTCCGTGCCGGCCATCAAGCACCTATCTATTCTAATCCCATTTTCCAATACTTGGCCCTTAGCCCTGTATACTATTGCGTTTCAAGTGTTTATCTAAATACTTCTGTTGTCGTGTACCAGCTTGGCTGCATGCATAGATATGGAGAGACTGTATGCAGGTCACCTGCCAGGCCAGATGATAAGTACGCCTGTCATATGTGGATGATCCCATGGATGGAATGAGGACAATGACAGGGAGTGTGAGAGAGTGAATGGTGATGTCCCTTGAACTGGCAGTGAGTGAGATCACTGTGGATGCGTGCTGGGTTTGTGAGTGTGTGAGTTGAGAGTGATGAGAAGAGTGACTTAACCTGGTGGACCGGAGGACGTCATTCATCCTCTTGCGGCACTGGGTGGCTGTCCTCTTTTGAAGGGTGTTGGCACTGACCACGCTGCCACCACCTCCCAAGCCAGGTTGGTCACGCTGCTGCCCTTCCTGTGGCCAAAGCGGGGGTAGAGGACATCCCACCGGCCCTCCATGGCATCCCAAATGTGTTCCAGTGATGCGTTGCTAAACCTGGAGGCTGCAGTCTTTTGCCATTTGTGGACATTTTCCCTGCAGCAGTTATGGGCTGGAAGCACTGAGATGTGGTACTCGTGGCTGGACTTTAAATGTAATGCCTGATGTGATGAAGCAGCATGGTGATGACGGGCAGACGAATGAGAGCCCACCCGCCACGGAAACTGTAATTGGCCGGGTTGCATTTGTCCTGCTTTTTGTATACAGGATATACCTGTGCAATATTCCACTTAGCCGGGTTGTTGTATTTTTTTAATAATCTTAGAATTGTCTACCTAAACGGAGTTGGTGTATTTGGTGACTGCTTGGTGCCTTCAGTGATGGCGTGTTTGGCCAATTCCCCTGGCAGCACGAGGCGGACGGCGCTCTGGATCTCCCGGGCCAAGATGGTGCAGCGCTTGTTGTAGTGAATGAGTTGCGAAGCCTCGGAGGCGATGCGCTCGAAAATATCGACAACGAACGAATTCATAACACTCATGGCCTTGGACGAGATCCTGGTGGAAGGACCTGGGTCAGCACCCTGTACACGTAAATGGAATAGCTCTGCTTGCGAGATTTTCTCCACTTCTTAGGCGGCTTCTTGGTGACTTTAATCAGCGACTGTTTCAATGCCCTTCGTCACAGCCGCCAAGTTAGGCATTGCACTCAATTCGGACCAACACAAATCACATCCAGTGTTGTAGATGTACGGGAACAGCTTGGCTAGGGGCACAGCAAGTTCTGAAGCACAAGGCTTCAGTACTATTGCCAGGATATTGCCAGGGCCCATAGTCTTTGCAGTATCCACCCATTTCTTGATATCTCATGGAGCAAATCGAATTGGCTGAAGATTGGCATCTGTGATGCTGGGGATCTCCAGAGGAGGCCGAGATGGATCATCCACTCGGCATTTCCAGCTGAAGATTGTTGTGAATGCTTCAGCCTTATCTGTTGCACTGATATGTTGGGCTCCTCCATCATTGAGGATGGGGATATTTATGGAGTCTCCTCCTCCAGTTGTTTAATTGTCCACCACCATTCACAGCTGGATATGGCAGGACTGCAGAGCTTAGATCTGATCCATTGGTTGTGGGATCGCTTAGCTCTGTCTATCACTTGCTGCTTATGCCGTTTGGCACACAAGTAGTCCTGTGTTATAGCTTTACCAGGCTGACATCTCATTTTTAGGAATGCTTGGTGCATGCCCTCCTGCACTCTTCGTTGCATCAGGGTTGATCCCTGGTTTGGTGGTAATGGTAGAGTGGGGGATATGCCGGCCCACGAAGTTACAGATTGTGTTTAAGTACAATTCTCCTGCTGCTGATGGCCCACAGCGCCTGATGGATGCCCCAGTCCTGAGTTGCTAGACCTGTTCAAAATCTATCCCAATTAACACAATGGTAGTGCCACACAACATGATGGTGGGTATCCTCAATGTGAAGGCAAGACTTCGTCTGCACAAGGATTGTGTGGTGGTCACTCCTACCGATACTGTCCTAGACAGATGCATGGACAGGCGGGTTGGTGAGGATGAGATCAAGTATGTTTTTCCCTCTCGTTGGTTCCCTCACCACTGGCTGCGGACACAGTCTAGCAGCTATGTCCTTTAAGACTCGGCCAGCTCGGTGTGTGGTGGTGCTCCTGAGCCACTTTTGGTGATAGACAATGAAGTCCCTCACCCAGAGTACATTCTGCACCCTTGCCATTCTCAGTGCTTCCTCCAAGTGGTGTTCAACATGGAGGAATACTATTTCATCAGCTGAGGGAAGGCAGTATGTGGCAATCAGCAGAAGGTTTCCTTGCCTATGTTTGACCTGATGCCATAAGACTTCATGGGGGCTGGAGTCGATCTTGAAGACTCCCAGGGCAACTCCCTCTTGACTATATACCACTGTGGCACCACCTCTGCTGGCTCTGTCCTGATATTGGGACAGGACATACCTAGGGATGGTGATGGTGGTGTCTAGGACATGATCTGTAAGGTATGATTCTATGAATATGACTATGTCAAGCTGTTGCTTGACTAGTCTGTGAGCCAGCTCTCCCAATTTTGGCACAAGCCCTCAGATGTTAGTAAGGAAGACTTTGAGGGTCAAAAAGGCTGGGTTTGCCATTGTCCTTTCTGGTGCCTCAGTCGGTTTCATTCCTTTTCATAGGCTTTTTAGCGGTTGAATACAACTGAGTGGCTTGCTAAGCCATTCCAGAGGGCATTTAAGAGTCAACCACATTCCTGCAAATCTGAGGTCACATGTAGGCCAGACCAGGTGAAGACAGCAGGTTTCCTTCCCTAAAGGACATTTGTACTATCAAAGAGAACCATCACTTAAATAAATGCTGGATCCCGCATATACCTAAGCATCTCTTTTAGTGCTTAAGGGTTTAACAATAAATTGGCACAACACAATAAAACTAAAATAAAGACAGCCTTTCTAGTACTTAAATAGGGCATTTTTGCATACATACTGAGTTGTATCTGTGTGTCGTGGCTTTTCCGTTCGAGGTACAGTGTAGGGGTTAAATTCAGTGTAAGGGTTATCTACATCCTCTAGATTATTCCCACCAACAGAGCCACTACCAAAGAAAAAGTGAAAAGGATGTTACTTTGAGCACACCATCAGGAAAATACTCTCACTCATTGTGTAACTAGGTGCCTCACCTATACAGTGGAATTTGATGAATTCTGGGAAAAAGACTTGTACTGTAAAAGATTATAACATGGTTATTTCTGCAGAATTGCATTAAAATCACACTCTTCATTTACATAATAACCACAGTAGTAGGGCTCATTTATTATGTTAAATTTAAGTACATACATTCTATTGACACATACAACATCCAATACATATGAAAAGGTAAATGCCATTTTCTTGAAAATACTTGCTCGAATCATGTGCAAGAGATTAGTTTGACAATTGAAGTAGAAGGGCTTAATTTAATATAGATGGCAGTAAGAGAATTACTCACAAGTTGATTGGTTTAGCTGCAGCACTGAAGGGCCGAGACTGAGTTTTGTCCCAGTATCCATGTCCACTCACAGCCTAGGAGGAAGGTTAAGTAACAAAATAAATTTCCAAGCTTACAGATAATCTTTTAGCCATTTACATTTTACTATAAAAAGATAATGCACAAAGAACATTCTTCAGCAGCAAGCTTTGTCACGTAAATCAGTTGCAAGTACTCTGAACTTAGCAGCCCAATTAAATGAGTAAGTAAAAATAAACAGATTTGGGTTCAGTTTAATTCTTGTACAACTAACCAATCCTAATTGTACCTGATCAATATATTGAAAACTGGCAAACAAGTACTTAGCTCCTAGCTCAATCCACTCCAACTCTTGTTCTTACTTTAGACCACCGTAAGAGAGTTTTCCTTCCCCAATTAATAGGCACCCCTCACAAAATATACCAATATGATTATTTCGTCAGAAATTATGGGCTAAGTCTGGCTTTAAAATCTGCATCAGGCCATCATACAGTGTGGCAACATATTCTTGCATAAAGCCTCAAGACCTCCACTGACCCAAAGATAATTTCTAGTAACTTGTATCTAAAATCCATAACTAAACAGAAACAAGCTAAATGTAGGTGGCCCTAATGTAATGAGTGGGAGACAAAGGAGTGTGTGTGTGCATATGAATATGAATGCGGTGTAAAGGCTGCCTAAATTGGAAGAATGAAGAGAACACTTACAATGCAGGAAAACTGTTTTTCATCTTCATTCCGGCATCCTTTGCACGCTGCAGGAACGATACCAAATTAGCAGCAAATTAGGACAAGGGAGGACCTAGCTAAAGGACTCCAAACCTTGGTGCTAAGTCAGTTCAGCCAAAAACTTTCTCTACTGTAGTAGTTAAATTAAACAGTAATGTTTGATAAGTACACTTAGAGAGGTACAGGTATTTCCAGGTACTGTCAAGAGAAGCAAGATAAAGTGAACCAGAAACTGTTAATACAACAACTGGGAAAGACTAAATTGAACTCCTGGGATTCCTATTATTCAGATAATAACAGCAAAAGTACACACTCTATGAAACACAGCTATCCTCTGCTATATGGCATATACTTCTCTTATCATAACAGTCAAATAATTGCTACGATTTCTTGAACTCCTGAATTGTGAACAGAAAATCCCAGTGGACTCTGGTTAATGACATCACATGGGTGGCCAAGGTCAGTGAATGCATTTCCAAACAATATCTTCTACCCATAGTTCCACTAACCTCTCACGCTGCTCAATGCACCACACACCACCCATCACTCACCCATCAATAAGCCCGAGTTCAACACTCAGGCCTACCATCCAGATATCCCAGCTCATACACCTTCCACTGATAACAGTCTCACACCAATCTCTCGCTGTCACCACAAACAGTTGGAAGTGAGTTGCCCTGGGAGTCTTCAACATCAACTCTGGCCCCTGTGAAGCCTCATGGCATCAGGTCAAATACCGGCAAGGAAATCTGCTGATTACCACGTACTGCACTCCCTCAGCTAATGAGTCAGTGCTCCTCCATGTTGAACACCACTTGGAAGCACTGAGGGTGGTAAGGGTGCAGAATGTACTCTGGGCTCGCTGATGGACTTCAATGTCCATCACCAAGAGTGGCTTGGTAGCACCACCACAGACCGAGCTGGCCGAGTCCTGAAAGACATTGCTGCTAGATTGGGTCTGCAACGGGTGGTGAGGTAACCAACAAGAGGGAAAAACTCACTTGACCTCGTCCTTGCCAACCTGCCTGCCGCAGACGCATCTGTCCATGACAGTCTCAGTAGGAGTGACAACCGCACATTCCTTGTGCAAGTCCCGCCTTCACATTGAAGATACCATCCATCGTGTTGTGTGGCACTATCACTGTGCTAAATGGGATAGATTTCAAACAGATCTAGCAACTAAAGACTGGGCATCCATGAGGAACTGTGGGCTATCAGCAACAGCAGAATTGTACCCAACCACAACCTAGCCTCATGGTCCGGCATATCCCCCACCATTACGGCCAAGTCAGGGGATCAACCCGGGTTCAATGAAGAGTGCAAGAGGGCATGCCAGGAACAGCACTAGGCATACCTAAAAATGGAGTATCAACCTGATGAAGCTACAACACAGAACCAAGAGTGCGCCAAACAGGATAAGCAGTGGATGATAGACAGGGCTAAGCGATTCCACAAGCAATGTATCAGATCTAAGGTCTACAGTTCTGCGATATCCAGTCGTGAATGGTGGAGGACAATTAAACACCTGGAGGAGGAGGCTCCACAAATACTCCCATTCTCAATGTTAGGGGAGCCCAGGGGCAGAATTTTCCCCCCACCGGGGAGGTGTGCCTCTGATTGGCACCCCCAATCAGGGGCGTGCCGCCATTTTACATAGGTGGGCCAATTAAGGCCTGCCCAGCGTGACATCCGCTATGCGCTCCCTGTGCGGGCGGGGGAGGTAATCCCTAAACCGAGAATGCGCTCTTTCGCGCATGCATGTGAAAGAGCACACTCATCTCCCTGAGGCTACCTCAGGGAGATTGGTGCCAAATTTAAAAATGTTAACAATAGAAAAAAAAAATTCCCCTGACATGTCCTCTCATGTGACACTGTCACATGAGTTGGGATATGTCTATCACTTTCATTAACAATTTTATTAAAAATTTATAAACCTATATGAAACCTCTTCCCACCCATGGATGAGGGTTCATGCTTTTTCCAATGCCCACCAAGGCTCCTGGCCTGCCCACCAACTTTAAGGTTGGACGGGCAGATCCATTAAGTACTTTAATTACTTTGTCACTGGCCTCAAATGGCCATTGACAGGTCGGTGGGCGTGCAGCTGATTCTGCTGAGCCCCCGCCCACCTAAAAATTGAAATGAGGCGGGATGACGTCGGGAGTTCTGCCCGATGTTATCCTGCGTCACTTTACGTGTTGGCTCCTTGCTTGCCGACCGGGAAATCCTGGCCCAGCACATCAGTGCAAAAGATTATGCTGAAGTATTTGCTCCAATCTTCAGCCAGAAGTGCCAAGTGGATGATCCATCTTTTTAAAAAAAATTCTTTCATGGGATAGGGGCATCGCTGGCAAGGCCAACATTTGTTGCTGATCCCTAATTACCCTTGAACTGAGTGGATGACTTGACCATTTCAGAGTCAACCACATTGCTGTGGGTCTGGAGTCACATGTAGGCGAGGCCACATAAGGATAGCAGATTTTCTTCCCTAGAGGACATTAGTGAACCAGATGGGTTTTTATAACAATTGCTTCACAGTCACTAAGACTAGCTTTTAATTCCAACTTTGTTAATTGAATCTAAATTTCACCAGCTGCCATGGTGGGATTTGAACCCATGTCCACAGAAGGTTCATCTGGGCCTCTGGATTACAAAACCAGTGATATTAACACTAAACCACTGTCTCCTCCCATACTGATTGGCATTCCTCCAGAGGTAACCAGCATCACAGATGCCACTCTTTAGCCAACTCTACGTGATATCAAGAAACGGCTGAAGGGACTGGATAATGCAAAAGTTATGGGCCCTGACAATATTCCAGTTATAGTACTTAAGACTTGTGCTCCAGGACTTGCCAGAACCCTAGTAAAGATGTTCCAGTACAGCTACAATGCTGGTATCTACCTAGTAATGTAGAAAATTGCCCAGGCATGTCCTCTACACAAAAAGCAGGACAAATCAAACCTGGCCAGTTACTGCCCCATTAGTCTACTCTCAATCATTAGTAAAGTGATAGAAGAGGTCATCAACAGTGCTATCAAGTAATACTTGATTAGCAATAACCTGCTCACTGATGCTCAGCTTGGGTTCCGCCAGGGCTACTCAGCTCCTGACCTCATTACAGTCTTGGTTCAAACGTGGTTAAAAGAGCTGAACTCCAGAGGAGAGGTGAGAGTCACGGTCCTTGACATCAAGGCAGCATTTGACCAAGTGTGGCATAAAGGAGCCCAAGCAAAACTGGAGTCAATGGAAATCAGGGGGAAAACTCTCCAATGTTTGGAGTCATACCTAGCACAAAGGAAGATGGTTGTTGCTGTTGGAGGTCAATCATCTCAGTTCCAGGATAGTGTCCTCGGCTCAACCATCAATGACCTTTCTTCCATGATAAGATCAGATGTGGGAATGTTCACTGATGATTGCACAATGTTCAGCACCATTCATAACTCCTCAGATACTCAAGCAGTTCATGTCCAAATGCAACAAGACCTAGACAATATCCAGGCTTGGGCTGGCAAGTGGCAAATAACATTCATGCCACACAAGTGCCAGATACTGACCATCTCCAATAAAAGAGAATCTAACCATCGTCCTTTGACATTCAATGGCATTACCAACACTGAAACCCCCACTATCAACATCCTGGGAGTTACCAATGACCAGAAAATGAACTGAACTAGCCATACAAATACTGTGGCTACAAGAGCAGGTCAGATGCTAGGAACCCTGTGGCGACTAACTCACCTCCTGACTTCCCAAAGCTGTCCATTATCTACAAGGCACAAGCCAGAATTGTGATAGAATATTCTCCACTTGCCTGAATGAGTGCAGCTCCCACAACACTCAAGAAGCTTGACATCACCCAGAACAAAGCAGCCTGCTTGATTGGCACCAATACCACAAACATTCACTCCTTCCACAACCAACTATTTTTTAGTTCTGATGAAGGGTCATACGGACTCGAAATGTCAACTGTATCCCTCTCCGCAGATGCTGTCAGATCTGCTGAGTTTTTCCAGGTATTTTTTTTTTTTGTTAACTGTATATTTAAGTTGTGATCATGGTAAGGTGTGCCATAATGCTCACATTAACTACAAACTTTGCTCACTGAAAGTGTGGAGAGAGTTGTTAGCATTTATCCAAGAACTTTTAAATAATCTTTAAAAACAGTTTCATGTTCCCACCTAGAATTTCAACAGGCGAGCGCCCACTATGATTTTGGCAGAAACCCAATGAAGTGGGATAAAATGTGTTATGACAATACAGTAGGAGAAGCTATGTAGAAGTTAATTCTAACCCTCCCTCAGGTGTCTTAACATCCCTATTATGCCATGGCACAGCCAACATTTCATATCATTAAGTTTCAAGTGCTCCCCCAAGAGAGCAATAATGCATGAGGTGCTTGACTTATTTATGTGAAAAACCTGTTAAACATTCTAGATTGTTTTAATCAGGATTCAAAATTTGCATTCTATCCATGTAGTGATAACAACCATTACGGTTTTCCACTATTTACATCTAGCATGTTCCATGGCATCTCTCACTCAGTTATATAAAAAATATCTATTAATTCTCATAATGTAGGTGGCCAGAGCAAAACTGTGTTTTTGCACACCCCTAGTTGTTCATAGAAAGTTATGCTGCACTTCTTGGTAGTAAGGGTTTTGGATTGTTAAAGTAAATCTGGTAAACTGCTGCAGTGTATCCTGTAGTACATTCTGAAGCCACAGTGTGCTGTAGTTGATCAGGGTAGATAAGGGTAGAGGTGCTATTCAAGCAAAATGTTTTGTCCTTGGCTTCTTAAGTGTTATTGCCACATTTACCCAAGGGAAATTTTTGTGCACTTAACATAGTGTACTGTCACAATCTATAAATTTTAAGAACACAGTTGTGATGCCAGAGAAATAAGTAGAAAATGCCAATAGCTGAAATTATATGGCAATGAGATGGGCATATCAAAGCTCCACTTTGAAGAAGTTAATCACGTTAATAATTAATCAAACAGAACACTTCCCTAATACTAAATCCCATTCAAATCTTTTGGCATTGGTTATAAGAATTCAAAACATCTATTGTGGTTTAAGGAAGCTGGTCTTTAAAGGGTAATAGGCATAATAATGTATCATTTAAATTCACATAACTGAAAGGGAACCACACTATGCTTGCAGAACCTAACAATATTAAGACACATTGCTGATCTCCACACTGATTAGCACCAGAATTCAATCATGAAGATATGTTCCGGAGACAAATACTGTGGTTAAAAACTTGGGTCTGGATTTTGAAGTCCTGCCCAGGGTGGGAACAGAGGTGGGCAGTTACTGAAAATAGCAGCGATGGCTGGAGTGTCTGTTTCCTGACAATGTTCCTGCTGCCAGCGAGTTTCAGCAGAGCGGGGCAGGCTGTTGTTGTGAACCTGCCTGATTCACAAGTAAGTCCAGTTATGGCTGCCCCATAAAATTAGGCCCCATGAAAGAGCAAACAGCTGAAAAGGGCACTTAGCCATTGCACACAGGTGCCTTTGGGTATGCACAGGTTGCAGGTAGAGTGCTGACTATGCATTTGGGCATTTCAGGGGGTCGTCACCCTCCTGGCATTGAAGGGGCATAAGAGGAGGGGCTGGGCTTCCAGGCACAATTTGGAAGCCACCTGATTGCAAGCAAGAGATCAGCTGGCAAAAAAAGCATGACTCTCAGGTTTCACGCACAGTGGCGGTGAGAAGCAACATCCTTCACAGGAAGGACAGGTCCCTGGGCATGAGGAGAGGGAGGAGGGGCAGCAGGGCCATTGGAGGCCATATCATTAGAACAGGTTCTACATTAGAACAGATGGAGCTACCTGGTCATGTCAAAGAACCAGTGTCACAGGAGACTCTGGCTTTCTAGCTACATGATCTCAGAAATTTGTGCCCTTGTCACAGAGCACCCCAAACCTCGCAGCACTGCTTGCTATATCCTGCCAGTACCCATCAAGTCACTGTGCCCTGGAACCTCTTGGCCTCCGGGTCTTTCCAAGGATCATCTGTGGACAAAACAAAAATAAAAATACCTGGAAAAACTCAGCAGGTCTGACAGCACCTGCGGAGAGGAACACAGTTAATGTTTCGAGTCCATATGACTCTTCAACAGAACTAAGGAAATATAAGCAGGTTTACGGGGTTGGAGGGGGGTGGTGGAACAGGTAGAGCTGGATAGAGGGCCAATGATAGGTGGAGATAGCCAAAAGATGTCATAGACAAAAGGACAAAGAGGTGTTGAAGGTACATTATCTAAGGTATGTGCTAATAGGTGACATTAAGGGTAGAAAGCAGGACGAGCAAGGTACAGATAGCCCTAGTGGGAGTGGGGTGAGGGGAAAGGATCGAAATAGGCTAAAAGGTAGAGATAAAACAATGGATGGAAATACATTTAAAAATAATGCAAATAGGTGGGAAAAGAAAAATCTATATAAATATTGGAAAAAAGGGGGATCGGAAAGCGGGTGGGGATGGAGAGAGTTCATGATCTAAAATTGTTGAACTCAATATTCAGTCCGGAAAGCTGTAAAGTGCCTAGTCGGAAGATGAGGTGCCGTTCCTCCAGTTTGCATTGAGCTTCACTGGAACAATGCAGCAGGCCAAGGACAGACATGTGGGCAAGAGAGCAGGGTGGAGTGTTAAAATGGCAAGCGACAGGGAGGTCTGGGTCATGCTTGCGGACAGACCGCAGGTGTTCTGCAAAGCAGTCACCCAGTCTGCATTTGGTCTCTCCAATGTAGAGGAAACTACACTGGGAGCAGCGAATGTAGCAGACTAAATTGAGGGAAGTGCTGCTTCACTTGAAAGGAGTGTTTAGGCCCTTGGACGGTGAGGAGGAAGGAAGTAAATGAGCAGGTGTTGCACCTTCTGCCGTGCATGGGAAGATGCCATGGGAGGGATTGAGGTGTAGGGGGTGATGGATTAAAAATCAGTCAGGTGGCGCCCTGTAGTACACTCCTGCAAGGGTCTCCATAACAGTCTTCCAGTGATACGTGGACCTTGAAGAGGTCTGAATGTTAGTTCGACAGCTCATCGGAGGAAGAGGAGGAGCAGAATATGGACGAGGAGGAGAAAGGGGAAGAGGAGGAGGAAATTGCAGAACACAAAGTGCCCTGGCTGCACGGAGATGTGGTTGAGCCTGATACAGGGCTTGATGACCTCGTCAGGATGTCATTAATGTAAGGGATCATCTGATCCAAATACATTTCAACTGAGGCTTGGCCTAAATAGCCAAGTGGTTATGGTACTGGGTTTATAACCCCAAGATCAAGAATTCAAATCTCACAATGGCAAACTATGGAACAATGTGACTTCATCTGAAACAGATGGAAACAGGTTTGTACTCGAAAGAGTATCAAGAGTTCAAATCTCACAATGGCAAACTATGAAACAATGTAACTTCATCTGAAACAGATGGAAACAGGTTTACTCAAAAAGAGTATCAAGAGTTCAAATCTCACAATGGCAAAACTATCAAGAGTTCAAATCTCACAATGGCAAACTATGAAACAATGTCACTTCATCTGAATAGGAACAGATGGAAATGGGTTTGTACTCGGAAGAGTTACATTTCAACTGAGCCCTTCTAACCCAGGGGGATGGCACGTTCAGGAATTCACTTTCATCTGCCTGTGGGAACACTGCTATTGAAGGTACAGCTTGGAATAGATTCACGAATACTGCCAATGAATGATGCACATCTGTCCAGGTGTTTCACTGTCCCTATTAAAAGACATTTGCTCCTCTTCAATTCATCCCTCCTTTCCTGTCTCAACATTAAAGAATGCAAGCTCACATGTCAGTTATTATGTTTCAAAAATTATATGGTGTTGAAAACTAGAAAAAGTGCCCACTTATAGATGAAACAAACCCCAGTGACCCACTCAGTGCTCTGCACAATGTGCTGGCCTCTGCACTCCACCACTTCTATGCGGTACCCTGCCCCCCACCTTATGGTCTCAGAAGAGTTATAATCACTGTGCTCAATTGTCTCTACTTGGGACTGAGATACACGTGGTTATCATCATAGAGATGCCCCCCTGCACCTTATTGGCATGATTGAAGGGGCTGCCTCCATCACTGGGCCCTGCTGTACAGATGGTCTCTCAGTCAGAGGGGCCAAAGCCAAGGATGATGATAATTGTGTCCTGTGATGGGTGGCACTCTCATCTTCCTTGGTGATCACCTCAATTCTTGGATGGCACTTACAATGTCCCAGGCACCACCATCACCATCCCTGGGTATGTCCTGTTTCACCAGAAGGACAGACCCAGTAGAGGTGACGGCACAGTGGTATACAATCGGAAGGGAGTTGGCCTGGGACTCCTCAACTCTGGGCTCCGTGAAGTCTCATGGCATTAGGTCAAACATGGGCAAGGAAACCTCCTGCTGATTACCACGTAATGACTTCCCTCCCCATCTGCCCCTCCCACTCCCCCCCACCCCACCTGATGAATCAGTACTCATTAATGTTGAACGCTACTTGGAGGAAGCACCAAGGCTGCAAGGGCACAGAATGTACTCTGGGTGGGGAACTTCAATGTCCATCACCATGAGTATCTCAGTAGCACCACCACAGATTGAGCTGGCCGAGTCTAAGGGACATAGCTGCTAGACGGGGTCTGCAGCAGGTGCTGAGGGAACGAACGAGAGAAAAAAACACACTTGACCTCATCCTCACCAACCTGCCTGCTGCAGATGCATCTGTCCATGGCAATATCTGTAGGAGTGACCACCGCACAGCCTCTGTCTTCACATTGAGGATACCCTCCATCATGTTGTGCGGCACCACCGCTGTGCTAAATGGGACAGATTTCGAACAAATCTTGCAACACAAAACTGGGCATCCATGAGGCACTGTGGGACAAAAGCAGCAACAAAAATGTACTCAACCACAATATGTTGGCTCATGGCCCGGCGTATTCCCCCACTCTATCATTACCACCAAGCCAGGGGGATCAACCCTGGTTCAATGAAGAGTGCAGCAGGGCATGCCAGGAGCAGCACCAGGCATACCTAAAAATGAGGTGTCAACCTGGTGAAGCTACAACATGGGACAACCTGCGTACCAATCATAAGCAGCATGTGATAGACAGAGCTAAACAAAACCACAACCAACGGATCAGAGCTGCATCCAGTCGTGAATGGTGGTGGACAATTAAATAAGTCACTGGAGGAGGAGGCTCCACAAATATCCCCATCCTCAATGATAGAGGAGCCCAGCACATCAGTGCAAAAGATAAGGCTGAAGCATTCACAACAATCTTCAGCCAGAAGTGCAGAGTAGATGATCCATCTTGGCCTCCTCCAGAGGTCCCCAGCATCAGGTGCCAGTCTTCAGCCAATTCGATTCACTCCACATGATATCAATAAATGGCTGAAGGCACTGGTTACTGAAAAGGCTATGGGCCCTGACAATATTCCAGTAATAGTACTGAAGACTTGGGCTCCAGAACTTGCCGCACCCCTAATCAAGCTGTTCGAGTACAGTTACAACACTGGCATCTATCCAGCTATGTGGAAAATTGCCTACTTATGTCCTGTACACAGAAGGTAGGACAAATTCAACACTGCCAATTACCACCCCATCAGTCTACTCTCAATCATCAGTAAAGGACGGAAAGGGTCATCAACAGTGTTATCATGTGGCACTTGCTTAGCAATAACCTGCTTATTGACATTCAGGTGGGTTTCGCCTGGGTCCCTACCTTATTTAACTCTTAGTCCAAACATGGACAAAAGAGCTAAGCTCCAGAGGTGAGGTGAGAGTGACTGCCTTTGACATCAAGGCTGCATTTGACCGAGTGTGGCATCAAAGAGCCTTAGCAAAATTGGAATCAATGGGAATTTGGGAAAACACTCCACTGGTTGGAGTCATACCTCGCACAAAGGAAGATGGTGGTGTTTGCAGGTGGTCAATTATCTCAGCGCCAGGACATCATGGCAGGAGTTCGTCAGGGTAGTGTCCTAGGCCCAACTATATTCAGCTGCTTTATCAATGAACTTCCTCCCATCATAAGATCAGAAATGGAGATGTTTGCTGATGATCGCACGGTGTTCAGCACCATTCACGATGACTCAGACAGTGAAGCAGTCCATGTCCAAATGCAGCAAGACCTGGTCAATATCCAGGCTTGGGCTGACAAGTGGCAAGTAACTTTTGTGCCACATAGTCCTGACTCGTAGATGGTGGACAGCCTTCGGGGAGTTGAGTTACCCACCACAGAATTCCTAGCCTCTGACCTGCTCTTGTAGCCACAGTATTTATATGGATGATCCAGTTCAGCTTCTGGTCAATGATACCCCCCGGATTTTGATAGTGGGGGATTCAGCAATGGTAATGTCATTGAATGTCAAGGGGCTATGATTAGATTCCATCTTGTTGGAGATGGTCATTGCCTGGCACTTGTGTGGTGTGAATGTTATTTGCCACTTGTCAGCCTGGATATTGTCCAGGTCTTCCTACATTTGGACATGGGCTACTTCATGTGGGATTTGAACCCATGTCCCCATAGCATTAGCCTGGGCCTCTGGATTAATACTCCACTGACATTACTACTGTGCTGCCATCTCCCTTATTGGCATAAGAAGTTGTATGTATCAGTGCAAGCAAGTCCTCAACAGCACTCTGGCTCTGAGTCTTGCTGAGGTGTCAATAAGTGCCCTGGGTACACATTCCATCCATGTTCAGGAGCAGCAGCCACCCTCAGGCTCCTCAACTGGTGTGTCTGCTCGAGGTTGAATACACAGAGACCTGTCATGAGGTGTTGCACTCATCTTGTCTGACTGATGAAGATCATTGAACCTTTTCCTGCACTGGACCCAGTTCCTCCTGACCACACTCTGCCTGCTCACATTCTCTACCACCTTTATCCATGCCTGCTGTGTTTGGGAGGGTGGCTTTCTCCTATCACTCCTTAGGTAGCAGCGATCACAATATGATTGAATTTTACATTCTATTTGAGGGAGAGAAGAGTGATCTAAGACTAGTATTTTAAACTTAAATAAGGGCAAAATATGAGGGCATGAAAGCACAGCTAGCTAAAGTGAACTGGCAAATTAGGTTAACGGATAAATCAACAGGAGTGCAGTGACAGACATGTAATGGGATATTTCAGAATACATAAAATAGATACACTCCAATGAGAAAGACAAATTCCAAGCGGAGGACCCACCATCCATGGTTAACTTGAAAAGTTAAAGGTAATGTCAAACTTAAAGAAAAAGTATATGATTGCACAAAGATAGGTGCAGGTCAGAAGATTGGACAGAATATAAAAAACAGCAAAGAATGACTAAAAAAATAATAACAAGGGAAAAATTAGAGTATGAGAGAAAGCTAGCTGGAAATATAAAGACAGATGGTAAGAGTTCCTATAGATATTTAAAAAGACAAGTTAACAAAGTGAGCGTTGGTCCTTTAGAAAGTAAGGCTAGGGAATTAATAACATAAAATAAGGAGACAGCAGATGAACTGAAAAGGTATTTTGCCTCGGTCTTCACTGTAGCTGTAAATCAGGAAATGGAAGGGAGGGAGGAACACAAGAAAATCATAATCACCAGGAAAGTAGTACGGAGAAAATCGTTGGAACTCCAGGCTGACAAGTCCTCAGGTCTCATAGACGTCTACAGCACAGAAGGAGGCCATTCACCCCATTGTGTCTGTGCTGGTCAACAAAGATCTGCCTAGGCTAATCTAATTTTCCAGCGCTTAGTCCATAGCCCTGGAAGCTATGGCAACGCAAGTGGATATCTAAAAATTTCTTAAATGTTACGAGAGTTTCTGACTCAACCACCCTTTCAGGCAGTGAGTTTAAGACTAACACCTCCCTCTGGGTGAAAATATTTCTCCTCAACTCCTCCCCTTAGCCTTCTACCTCTTACCTTAAATCTATGCTCCCTGGTTATTGACCCTGCTACGAATGGAAAAAATGCCTTCCTATCTACCATATCTATGCCCCTCATAATCTTATACACCTCTATCAGATCCTCTCTCAACTTTCATTGCTCCAAGGAAAACAGCCCCAGCCTATCCAATCTTTCCTCATAGCTCAGACCCTTCAGCCCAGGCAGCATCCCGGTAAATCTCTCTGCAACCTCTCCAGTGCAATCACATTCTTCCTATAATGTGGCGACCAGAACTGCACACAGTACTCCAGTTGTGGCCTAACTAGAGTTTTATACAGTTCCAGCACAGCCTCCCTGTTCTTGTATTCTATGCCTCGGCTCATAAAGGCAAGTTCCCATTTGCCTTCCTAACCACCTTATCTACCTACCCTGCTACCTTCAGGGATCTATGGATATGCACACCAAGGTCCCTCTGATCTTCAGTACTTTCCATGTTCCTACCATTCATAGTGAAATCCCTTGCCTTGTTAGCCCTCCCCAAGTGCATTACCTCACACTTTTCCGGGTTGAATTCCATTTGCCACTGCTCTGCCAACCTGACCAGTCCATCGATATCCTCCTGCAGTTTATGGCTCTCCTCCTCAATATTTACCGCCCTATCAATTTTTGTGTCATTTGCGAACTTCTTGATCATAGCCCTTACATTTAAAACCAAATCATCTATATACACCACAAACAGCAAGGGCCCAAGCACTGAGCCTTGTGGAACCTCACTAGAAACAGACTTCCAGTCACAGAAACATCCCTCCACCATCACCCTCCACTTCCATCCTCTCAGCCAATTTTGTATCCAATGTGCCACTTTGCCTGAGAACCCATGGGCTCTTACTTTCTTGACCAGTCGGCTATGAGGGACCTTATCAAAAGCCTTGCTAATGTCCATGTTGACCACATCAAATGCATTATCCTCATCAACACTCCTGGTTACCTCCTCAAAAAATTCAATCAAATTTGTCAAACACGACCTTCCCTTAACAAATCCATGCTGACTGTCCCTGATTAACCTGTGTCTCTCCAAGTGCAGATATATTCGGTCCCTCAGAATTCTTTCTAGTAACTTCCTCACCACCGAGGTAAGACTGACTGGCCTGTAATTTCCTAGTCTATCCCTTCCTCCATTTTTAAATAATGGGACAATGTTAGCAGTCCTCCAGTCCTCTGGCACCTCACCTGTGGCCAGAAAGAATTTGAAAATTACTGCCAGGGCCCTTGATATCTCTTCCCTTGCCTCCCTAAACAGCTTGGGACACATCTCATCTGGGCCTGCGGATTTATCCATTTTTAAGGTTGCTAATCCTGCTGGTACCTCCTCTCTAAGTTAATTTCCTTTAATATTTCACAATCCTCCAACCTGATGTCTATACCTGCATTGTCCTTTTCCATTGTGAAGACTAACGCAAAGTGTTCATTCAGGACTGCACCCACGTCTTCCGGGTCCACACACACATTACCTCTATGGCCCCTAATTGGCCCTATTTTTTCCCTATTCTCTTGCTCTTTATATATTTAAAAAACCTCTTTGGGTTTTCCTTTATTCTATCCACCAGTGCTTTCTTATACACTCTCTTAGCTTTCTTAATTTCCTTTTTAAGTTCCCCTCTGCACTTTATATACTCCTCTAAGGACTCTGCCATATTGAGCTGTTGGTATCTGCCATAAGCTCCTTTTTTTTTCTTAATCATAAACTTTATGTCCCTTGACATCCAGGATTCTCCAGACTTGGTCCCCACCTTTGTCTTTATGGGAACATGTTTGCTCTGTACTCTCACTATTTCCTCCTTGAAGGCCTCCCACTGCTCTGACATGGTTTTATCTGCAAGTAGCTGCTCCCAGTACACTTGGGCCAAATTGTATCTTATCTTGGTAAAATTCGTCTTTCCCCAGTTGAGAACGTTTATTCCCAGCCCAACCTCATCCTTTTCCATAACGATCCTAAGTCTAACAGAGTTATGTTCACTATCTCCAAAATGCCCCCCTACTGATACATCTTCTAACTGCCCGGGCTCATTTCCGAATATTAGGTCCAGAACTGCCGACTCCCTTGATGGGCTTTCTGCATACTAGCTAAAAAGGTTCTCCTGGACGCAACTTAAGAAGTTTGCTCACTCCCTACCTTGAACACTAAAACTATCCCAGTTTGTATTTGGGTAGTTAAAATCCCCTCCTATTACTGCCCTATTATTCTTACATTTCTCTGAAACTTGATTACATATTTGATCCTCTATCTCTCCCTGACTGTTTAAGAGGTCTATAGTACACACCCAACAGCATGTTTGCCCCTTTTGTGTTTTTTACTTCTACCCATATGGCCTCATTTGATGATCCTTCTAGGATATCATCCCTCCTCACTGCTATAATTGATTCCTTGATCAATATTGCAAACCACGCACCCCCCGATCAATATTGCAAACCACCACCACCCCCCCGACTTCTATCCCCCTCTCTATCTCATCTGAACACCCTATGACTAGGAATGTTAAGCTGCCAATCCTGCCCTTCTTTTAGCCAAGTCTCGGTCATGGCTATGATATCATACTCCCATCTGCCTATCTGTGCCCTCAGCTCGTCTGTCTTATTCCGCACGCTCCTTGCATTAAAATGTATTCCATTTAGCCTTGCTAAGCTCACTTCTTTTTTAATCTAGCCTATGTTTCCTCTGCCTTCCAGACTCACTTACTAGCATTTTAACTTCTAATTCCATCTCAGCTTCTCTCCCCTCTGAAATACTTTTCAGGATCCCATTCTCCTGCCAGTTTAGTTTAAATCTGCCCCAACAGCATTAGCAAACCTCCGTGCAAGAATAAAAGAAGCATATTATCGCAACGATGAGAGGTTGAAGAGCACTGAGATGCAGAGGGATCTGGATGTTCTAGTGCATGAATCAGAAAAGGTTAATATGCAGATACAGGAAGTAATTGCAAGGGGAATTGAATACAAAAGTAGGAAGGTTATGCTTCAGATATACAGGACAGTGGTGAGACCACATTTACATCCACCCTGTCACCCCTCATTCTTCGAAATTCTAGGAAATACAGACATAGACCCTCCAATGTTTCCTCATAAGACAATCCCACCATCCCAGTGATTAATCTGGTGAACCTCAATGCACTCTCTCTATGGCAAGTATATCCTGCCTTAGATAAGGGCACCAAAACTATACACAATATTCCAGGTGAGGTCTCAACAAGGCTGCATACAACTGCAGCAAGACATCTTAATTCCAGTACTCAAATCTCCTTGCAATGAAAGCCAACACATCATTTGCCTTCCTAATTGCTTGCTGCACCTGCATGCTAACTTTTAGTGACTCTTGAACAAGGACACCCAGGTCCCTTTGGTCACCTACACTTCCCAATCTCTCACCATTTAAGAAATATTCTGCCTTTGTTTTTTCTACCAAAGCGAATAACTTCATACTTAATCGCATTATGTTCCATCTGCCATGTTCTAGCCCATTCACTTAGCTTGTCCAAGCCTTCTTGAAGCTTCCTTGCATCCTCCTCATAAATTATGTTCCCATTCAGTTTGGTGTCAACAGAAAATCTTGAAATATCACAATTGGTCCCCAAATTGAAATCATTTATATAGATTGTGAACAGCTGCGGACCTAGCACTGATCCTTGCAGTACCCCACGAGTAACAGCCTGCCATCCTGAGAATGGTCTGTTTATTTCTACTCTCTGCTTTCTATCTGTTAATCAATTCTCAATCCATGCTAGTGTGTTTTCCTCCAATCCCATGTGCTCTAATTTTATTTACTAATCTCCTGTGTTGGACCTTATCAAAAGCCTTCTGAAAATCCAAATATATCACATCCATTGGTTCTCCTATATGCTACAAGTAATATCCTCAAAAAATTCCAACAAGTTTGTCAAACATGGTTTCCCTTCCATAAACCCATGTTGATTCTGCCCAATTTTACCACTCTTTTCTAAATGTCTAATTATCACATCCTTTATAATAGATTCTAATTCTAACATTTTCTTTACCACTGACATCAAACTAACAGGTCTGTAGTTCTCCATTCTCCCTCTTCCTCCCTTCTTAAATAGTGGGGGCTGGGGGGGTTACATTTGCTACTTTCCACTCCGCAGGAACCTTCCGAGAATCTATAGGAGTTTGAAAGATAAACACCAATGCATCCATTATCTCTCTAGCCACCTCCTTCAACAGTCTGGGATGAAGCTCATTTGGTCCAAGGGATTTATCAACCTTCAATCCAGTTAACTTTTTAAGTACTATCTCTTTACTAAACCTAATTTCTTTTTGTTCTTTAGTTTCACAAGCCCCTTAGCTGCCTAGTATTTCTGGGAGATTTTCTGTATCTTCTCCCATGAAGAGAAATGGTTTAGTTTCTTTGTCATTTCCCTGTTTTCCTATATAAATTCTCCTGTCCCCACTTGTAATGGGCCCACATTTACCCTCACTAATCTTTTCCTATTCACATACCTAAAGAAGCTTTCAAAGTCCACCTTTATGTTCCTCGCTAGTTTGCATTCATATTCTATTTTCCCTTTCTTGATCAGTTTCTTGGTCCGCCTTTGCTGGATTCTATATTGCTCCCAATCCTCAGGCTTACCACCTTTCCTGACGTCCTTATAAGCCATTTCCTTTGATCTAATGCAATGTTTAACTTCTTTCATTAACTGTGGTTGATTTATCTTTCCCTTTGGGCGTTCGTGCCATGGAGAAATGTACATCTATTGGAGACCGTGTAGTATTTAATTAAATACTAGCCATTGCCTGTCTACCGACAAACCTTTTAGAGTATTTTCCCAATCCACCATGGCCAACTTGCCCCTTGTATCTTCATCATATTCTTTCTTTAGATTTAAGACACCAAGCCAGAATTTTACATCCAGTGGTCAGGCCAGCGCCCGACCCGTACGGACATGAAATAGCATGAGGTGATGTTGGAAGAGTGTCCCGACATCATTGCGCTTTATTTCTTCCGACTGCAACGCGCGCCCACCAACAATTAAGTGGGCTATTAAGCCCATTAATGACGCAATCAATAGTGATTTTACGTGCACCCACATTTACAGTTGGCAGACGGGCCATTCTGCCAGGCGGCATTCACATTTTTGCTCAAACCTCAATCCAGGGAGAAGTAAATCTCCATGGGGAAATAAAATAAAAAGAGATATCTGGGTACTGGGTTTTTATGAGGTATGTTTTCAGGTGCTTGATTGTGCTGCATGGGCATATTTTGCAGTGTTTTTGTCATGTCCTTTAGTCTGTGGAGGTCTGCAGCTCCCTGGGGCACTTATCTGTCTTCAGGGAGCCCTCTCAAAGCACTCACCAATACCCTCAGTGACGTTGACGCCCACTCTTTTCACATCCCAACCCCGGTAGCACTGAGCATTATAGTGCGCATTTGACGCTGGCTGCCCATTAATTGGCCAGCCAGTGTGAGATCGCGGTCAGCAGCCGATTCCTGACCCCCAAAACCTGTCCACCATCTACAAGGCACAAGTCAGGAGTGTGATGGAATACCCTCCATTTGCCTGAATGAGTGCAACTCCCACAACACTCAAGAAGCTCAAAACATCCAGGCCAGAGCAGCTCACTTAATTGGCACCCCTTCTATTGCCTTAAACATTAATTCCCTCCGCCATAGTTGCACAGTGGAGCAGCGTGTGCCATTTACATAATGCACTGCAGCTACTTGTCAAGCCTCTTTCAACAGCATCATCCAAATCCACGACCTCTACCTCCTGTAAAGACAAGAGTAGCAGATGCATGGGAACACCACCACCTGTAAGTTCCCCTCAAAGCCACAAACCATCCTACTTGGAACTGTATCACTGTTCCTTCACTGTCACTGGGTCAAAGTCCTGGAACTCCCGCCTTAACAGCATTGTGGGTTTAACTACACTACTTGGACTGAGCGGTTCAAGGAGAAAGCTCAGCACAACCTTCCCAAAGGCAATTATAGATGGACAACAAATGCTGACTTTGCTGGTGATGCTCACAGCCCTTGAACAAAAAAAATGTGGTTCAGTGCCACATTTTTCTTTATAACGCTCCTGTGAAGCGCCCTGGTATATTTTATTATGTTTATGGTGCAATATAAAAACACATTGCTATTGTCCACCAATCACCATCCCTGGTAACTCTCTTTAAACTGAATTAGATGGTTTGCAATGTCGATGTAGCACTGAACACTGGGGTGAGTTTCCCACCACATATCCACATCATCATCCCAAGGCTACCTAGGCCCACTTCTGTAACATTGCTCAATTCTGACCCTGGCTCAGTTCATTTGCTGCTGAAAATCTCATCAATGTTCCTTTCATTTGAACTGTTCCAATCCTCACCTGGCCAGCCTCCATCTTGCACCACATAAACTTATGCTCAACCAAAACTCTGTTGCCTGTATCTTAATACAGTCCAAATCCCATTCACCTAGCATGCCTGTGCTTTCTGACTTTCACTGCCTCCTATTCGACAATGCCTCAATTTTAAGATCCTCATTCTTGTTTTCAAATCCCTCCATGGCTTTGCCTATCCATATCTGTACAGCCTCCTCCAGTCCTGCAAGCCTTTGTGATCTCTGCACTCCTCCAATTCTGGCCTCTTGAGTATCTATGATTTGATCCACTTTACCACTGGTGACTGTGCTTTCAGCTGTCTAGGTCGTTTCTTTTGGAATTCCTTCCCTAAACCTCCTGGCCTCCCTATCCCTCCCTCCCTCCTCTTAAAAACTATCACTTTGATCAAGATTTTGATCATCTTTCCTGATTTCTCCCTCTGTATATGTCAAAATGTTTTTTTTGTCTTGCTCTTGTTAAGCATTGTGAAATATTTAACAATGCAAGATGTGCTGTATAAATCTCAGTTGCTGCTTGCTTTGGTAATATGGTTTAGCATTTTATTTGATTGTTGGCTGCTGCTCCAGTGATTGAAAAAGTTAAGCATCCCACAGCAACCTGCAACACATATCCTTATCAACTCACCTAGCAGCCAAGACATCCAGGTCTTAATCCATCTCTAACCTCACCAGTGCTGTACCTGAAGCCACCTCCCTCATACCTAGCTGCATGTGATCCACAGCTCTCTTTCCAATTCTGCCTCTTCTCCAGAATGCAGCCTGAACACCAAAACTGCCTGCACCTAATGCTGCCACATGAAACCCAACTCAAATGCTTCGTAACTACCTCTCTAGAACTCAGTGCAGAACTCACTGTGGAGTAAGGTGGTGATGGAGTGAGGTGGGAAAGGAGTAAAAATCAGGTCTTCGAAAACAGGAATTTGATAAGAGTGGGAATTAGGTGCAGAGGTAGAAGAGGATGCTAAGTAGACAAATTAATGTTAGGTTACCTAACATTAACCTAAACTAACTAAAACTAAAGGAAGGGACAGTTATGTGTCAATGCAAGAAGTCAAAGTTGAGCACCAGATATTGGCTTGAGCAGACCAGTCTGTGAGAATGTCACCAACTTATTTTGCGATAATTCAACATCTCGTATATTGAGAAGGGGATGAAGGTAATATGGGACATCAGTGTGACAGAAGAGATTCTGGAGTTTGAGAGAATAGTCACACCTATAAGGGATAAGGAGCAGGCGGTGGAGGAAGCTGAATATCTGGGCAGTGGGGAAAAGTAGGATGGAAAAGTTAGAACAGAAAGGTTCAGTAAAACTTACACTCTGAAATAGCTTTGAAGCTTTAGCTTCCTGTAGGCAAATCAGGACTCTGTGTAGAGTCATCCATTAAGTATAAGTGCCACTAACAAATAAGAAGTCATTCACGCAAAAGTGTCCCTCACAGAAATAGTCCTAAGATAACTCATCTGGCACTGCATACTATACTCACGGACACCAGTTCAAATGTTACCCAAGTGGATCCAGAAAATCAGTTTGAAGGTAGTTCATGAGGTGATACATTGAGTACAGGTAAGTGGAAAGCAGGAACACAAATTGGAAGAGGAGGAAAAGGAGGCCTCTTCCAATAAAGAAGAAAGTAATGCTAGATCTAGGTGGAAATTTCCGAGCCCGCTGGCAGTGCACATGATAGGTGGCATGCACACAAAACATGGCGCGACCTGCTTTACAAAGGCGTGAAGGCAGGTCGCGATCGTCCACTCAGCCCACTGATGGCAGACCACGTTTCCTGCCATCGGTCAGTGTGGAGCTAATTGTAATACATCAGCATATAATTAAAAGGACATCCCGCCAGGCTCTTGGAACCCTGCCGTATCGTCTGTCCGTGCTGGCAGGAAAGCACACCGCTATGTTTCACAACAGCATGCACTTGGCAGCCTTCACTTTGGGGAACTGAGGTGAGTGAGCAACAGCGTTCCCCACAGCTTGCCTGTTGGTTACAGGCCTCAGGGGCACCGGGGAGCAGGGACAAGTGCTGGCCAGCCTTGGAGGCAACCGCTATTGGTCGGGGGGAGGTCAAGTGCTGCCCTGGCGCTGCATCCCGTGCAGACACAATTGAGGTGGGAGTCAGGTTAAGTGAGGGAAGTGGCCACACATTAGGGTCACCTGTAAAAACTCACCATGCCTCTCAACTGAGACAGGTCAGTTGAAGCTGCAGTGATATGGTTGGGGTCAGGCTCCTAACCTGCCCTCCCATGCAAGCAACGTAGAGGCACCAAAGGGCCACCAAGTGCTCCATACCTTACCCCCCCCACCCCCAGCACAGACTTCGAGTCCGCCACCACTTTATTGGACCACGGAGCAGTTGGACTGCACACATTGTACAATCTCCTCATCAATGCTGGCCATGTATCTGTCACTGCTGGAGGTGCTCACAGCCCCTTGCAATCTCAGCATCCTGGTTTGGACCAATGTCCCCCATGTCACAGGCTGACAGGGCAGCCATGCAACACACTCATCACTGGCCATTTGAGGGGTGACCAGCACTTTCCGGAAAGCATTAAGGGGTAGTCACACAGGGGCAGGAAAGGTGTTAAGTACAGCCATGATAACCACGTGTCTCTCTCTCCTTCATGCTGCAGGAGGACCACGTCAGGATCATGGATCCCGTTGACCTAGCTGTATGCCTGATAGCCTACAGAGACCGTAGAATACCAAGGACAGAGTGACTGAGGCTCCTGGCTGTGCAAAGGCAGGACCAGTAACCTCATGAAGAAGTGCATTTCACCTGGGACTGGGACAGCCAGGATGCAAGGGCCTTTGGGTTCACCCTGATCTTGGGACTCCTACAGGTGCAGGGTGCAATTGACTGCACTCATGTGGTGCTCAGGTCTCCATCGCTACACTCAGTGGACTTCATTCGACTGCAAGGGCTTCCACTCACTGAATGTGCAGCTGGTGTGCGACCACCAGAAACGCATCTTGCAGATAAGTGCACGGTTTCCAGGGAGTGTGCAATGATGCCTACATCCTGAGTTGGTCACAGTTTCCTGCAGTCTTCCAGGGTCTACAGAAGCTGCAGGGTTAGCTCCTTGGGGACAAGGGCTATGTGCAGAGGCCGTGGCTGGTGACACCTGTGTGGCGGCCTCAGACTGCAGCAGAGCGACGCTATAATGAGGCTCATGCAGCAGCACGCACCTTGGTGGAGCAGACCATCGGGATGCTGAAGATGCAGTTTCGGTGCCTGGACCGATCTGGTGGAGTCCCGCAATACAGACCGCAAAGGGTGTCATGCATCATCGTCTTCTGCTGCGCCCTTTACAACCTGGCTCTGCAACAGGGAGAGGAGCTGGCTGAGGAGGAGATAGAGGAGCTGGAGGTCTCCTTGGATGAGGAGGATGCTGACAGGGATGACGGTGAGGGGGACCTCGGTAGTGACGGTGATGGGGATGAGGCTCTCATACTGGCTAGATGACGCAGGCGCACTTGGGAGGTCCTCATAACTGTCAGATTTGTGGAGGATGATGATGACATGCAATCAGGTGTCCCTATAGATCCTCATATCGCAGTTGTGAATGTTTGACTCCAGTCTGGCTTATGGCAGCGCCAATACCCTCTGTGAGAATGCTCCTGTCATGGAGATGCAGCGGAGGCCCTAATGGATGCTTGATTGCAGGAGGATGATGACAACATGCAGTGAGGACGCTCCATAGATCTTCACATGACCTCTGAGAATGTCTGACTCCTGTCTGGCTGAGGGCAGCTTGCTTGCACTCTATGATCAGGTCCATCTCAGAGACGCAGCCATGAAACTTTAGTCGCATCTGATGCCTTCAGCGCTTCAGCCTTTCAGGAGATGGTGCACAGCATCACTGGCTGCAGATGCTGGTGTGATGGGAGCCAGCCTCACCTTAAAGGTGCTGAGAGCACACAGAGAGTATGAGAGAACTCTGTGGCACCTGCCCACTACATCCTGGCAGCAATGACCAGCACCATCGAGATGCAGGCATCAGTAATGTTTCCAGGGAGTGTGGGGCTGGACCATCACTGTGGTCTGAAGGCTGCACAGAGCACAGGGAAGAGGCTCTGGACTGAGGCATCTGCATTTTAATTTTGTGCAGAAAGGTTTCTCATCTGTGTGACAAGAACATTGCGCATCAGAATAAGGAGCCACAGGCAGGGAGACATTCTTAGTCTATTGACAATAGTGAACAGTATGTACAAGTGATCAAAACCCACGCTGTGCAACTACTTATACCTAACATTCCTAATTCTGCCACTATGTCTTGGTGCTCGCCAGCCAGCCACAGCGGAGGTGGAGGCAGCCTGCTGACAGCAATGCTCTGTCTGTGATGACATTGGCGCACGTCCTCTGGAGGGCTGAGACTTGGTAGGCTCCGGCCTGCTTTCGGGGTCCTGCTGTGTGGCAGTGGCATCCTCCTCGGCCTGTAAAGCTAGAGTTGCGGAGGTCACAGGACGAGGAGGTTCTGATGGGCTGGTCACTCCCAGAGTCTCCTAGGTGGATGGCCCTGGAGTGTGCACCTGCTGATCCTCCTTCCTATGGGTGCCCAATGGCCCCCAGCTGATTCCGTGAGTGGAAAGGGTAGCTGGAGCAAGATCAAGCTGCCCAGCAGCCCTCTTGTGTTGGAGGCCAGCTATGGCATCAGAAATGCAGTTGAGCCCGCGGAGCAGTGCAGGAGTGACTTCCTGGACCAAGGTCTCCATTGCGCCCGCCATTCTGATAGAATTGACCTTGGTGTTTAGCAATGCCGGCACTATCATCTCAGCCTGAAGACGGATGGACTCCTTCATCGTGCCTTGCAATCTGAGGAGTGCAGCAGAAATCCCTTCCTGATGTTCCCAAACTTGCCTTTGCAGCTCCAGCAACTGTGACATGACCGAGTCCAGAGGCTCATCATCTGACTTGGACTCAGCAATGTTCTGGCCTCCAGGACATTGGTAACAGGACTTCAGGGAGGGTGCCTCCAGATTCAGAGGTTTCTTCGGGGCTTGATTGGAGGCCCTGGGTCATGGACTCTGTCGGCTGCTTAGCAGATGTGCCTGCGAAATCAAGGGGAGATAATTAGTGCATAGCAGTGGCCTGTGAAAGAGGACACAAAATTCACGGCATGGTTGTCTGATGGATGTTGCATTGCTGAATCCTCACTTGGTACAGCAGCACCAACCTCACCGTCAGCACAGGACCGGTCCTGGTCATCGCCGGCCAGCTGGATGGCTCTGTTTTCGAATTCTGTCAGAACTTTGCTTTCTGGCATCCCTCCACCTGTCTGTGGCCTTTCCCTCCTGTTGTGAGCCAGTTTATCCTGCACGGATAGAGATGGGGAGAGTGTATCAGGATGCCTGCTGGGCCAGATGATAAGTATGCCTGGACTGTGTGGGTGGTGAGTGGACCCATGGATGGGATGAGGACAATGACGGTGTGTGTGAAAGAGTAAATGGTGCTGTCCTTGCACTGACAGTGAGTGAGGACCCTGTGGATGTGTGATGGGTTTGTGAGTGTGAGTCAGAAGTGATGAAAACAGTGACTTACCCTGGTGGAATGGAGGAGATCATTCTTGCTTTTGCGGCATTGGGTGGCTGTCCTCCTCTGCAGGGTATTTGCGATGACCATCACTGCCACCGGCTCCCAAGCCAGGTTGGTCACGTTGCTGCCCATCCTGTGGCCACAACACATCCCGGCGGATGCCCTCCACAGCATCCAGCAGTCACTTGAGGGACCATTGTTGAAGCAGGGTACTGCAGCCTTTTTGCCTTTGGTGACCATGTCTCCCAGGCAGCAGTGGTGAGCTGGTGGCAATGAGCGTTTTGCTGGCGACTGTCTTTTAATGATGGCGGCTGGCGTGATGCAACAATGGGGTGATGGCAGGCGGGCGAGTGAGAGCCTGCCCGCCATGGAAAAGGCATGTTTCGCAGGAGTGAATAAATAATGAGGCAGGCTTGGGTGATACTGCATGAAAACTCACCATTTTTATTGGCAGGTAGAACTCCATTTTACCCGCCAGCTTCCACACTCAGCGCAATTCCAGGAAAATTCTGCCCTAGCTCTGAGGCTTGAAGTGGGGCAAGTTTCAAAGAAATAGCACTTGAGGAGCTGGTCATGATCATGGTATCATCAGATTTGCTAGAAATATAGAAAATGATAATGTACAGACAAATGTAAAAACATACAGAACTAAACTAAATACAGCAAGTACAAAGGAAATGTTAAAAGGGAATAAGAGGATCAAAGAGAAAGTACAAGAATAGATTAGCAGGTAACATAAAAGGGAATCCAAAAGTCTTTTCTAAACAAATAAATAGTTAAAGGACAGTCAAAGGAAGAAGGGGACAATTAGGAAACAAAAAGCTGATTTTCTTTGGCTGAAGTATTAAGTAGTGCTTTACTTTTATTTTTATTACAGAGGAGGATATTAATAGCAATAATAATAATAATTGGCAGTCCCTCGAAGTGGGGAGGACACTTGCCACAGAGTCCTAGAGAAGAGAGAGGGAGATAGGGAAAAAAAGAAAGGGGGAGACAAAGAGAGAGGGACTGGAAGATATAGGGTGAAGATAGTGCCAGATAAACAAAGTGGAAAAGGGGACGTAAAAGATTAAGGGAGAAACAGCATTAAAAGGGGGAAAATAAAGATCCAAAACCACATTCCACATCGGCAGTCAGGCATTAATCAGTCAGTTGATCAGTCTGTGGTGGTGAGGGCTTGTATACCTTCTTGAGCTTTCTTTGTGCTCTTGTGTCCTTGGCCTTTGTCATTTGCCCTGCTTCAAAACCAGCTACACCTTGGTGAAGAAGGGATTGCCATTGTGGGCAGTCCAGCGCACTCTCTTCCCCGCTGTTGTCACTAACCATCACCAGCAGGTGGACACAAAAGTTGAAGTCTACAAGGCAGTCGTCCCCCTGACACTTCCTATGGCTGTGAAACCTGGGTGATGTATCGTCGACACCTGAGGTAGCTTGAGGCGTACCATCAGCATTGTCTATGGAAGATCCTACACATCACCTGAATGGATCGCTGAACGAACACAAGCTCCTCCAGAAGTAAGGCCTCCTCAGCATAGAGGCAACCATTCTGCACTGGACAGGCCACTGCATCAGAATGCCGAACACTTGTCTTCTGATGTGCGCTCTCTACTCCTAGCTCACAACTGGTCAAAGATCATACGGAGGCCAATTGTAATGTTTCAACGAAGAGCACACTAATGTCACGGTAAAGGAGGTAGTAGTGACATTAGATAGGTTAAAAATAGATAAAAAGGAAGTACTTAACATATTGGTAGTGCTCAAAAAATAGAATAGTTACACAGTCTGGATTAAATGATTTCTAAATTACAGAGGGAAGTAAGGGTAGATATTGTAGACGCTCTGGTCACAAATCCTTCAATCCTCCTTACATTGTAACTTCTATGTATTTTAATGGTGCAGAATGCTTTTCAAACATCTCCCCCTGACCTGTCCAAGGACCAGAAGAACCCTGCCATTGTCAAGGCGGAGTGAGCAAACTAGGATTGTTATGATATGCCTTAAAGGAGCAGCAGCATGTCATCACCAGAAAGGAAGTGTGCCATGTGTTTCAGCCTTAGTTTCACTTTCACCCTTGAGCAGAACACAGCAGACACAGCACAGCTCTGAGGTCTTCCAGCTTTCTATCCATGAAAACATGTTCTTATGTGCCTAGTCTGAATAATTGAATCCATTACATGTGCACACAGTTCTTATGAATGATTGGTGCCTTTATATCTATATAAAAACATGACAAGGATGATGGAATGTCTAACAAGGGAGCTACGGGTAACCACAAGTGGTTTACTCTATCTTATTCATCTTTATCTTAATTTACAAAAGTGTGGCAGAGTACAGATAACTACCTCATCATGATTGCTAATGACAACTGTCTGGATGGCCAGCAGCCATTTGAATAATTCAAGCCTGATTGTCAATCGCCAGGTGAAGATTAATAGAAAAATACATCTTGCTGGCCAGAGGGTGGGAATTCCCATCAGCTACAGCTTGGACTCTCCCAAACTTTTACAAGGAACTTATAGTTATCGCCTTTTGTGAACAGGGCTTCTGTCATTTGCTAGATGCACCTATGCACAGATGAGTGACAGATATTCAACTCATCTTTGCCAATCTGAAATGATCTTGGTGAAAGGAAGTTCAGTGTAATGCTAGTTTTCACTGTTTCTTGCGTTGGATTGGGGCAAGAATCATCTTCTAATAGAGCAAAGGTTCCCTTGCCACTTCCAAGGCAAAATGGACTCATCAAATCCATTACTGTTCAGATTAGGCCAAAAGTGTTTTGAAGAGTCACTAATCCTTAGGCACTAGTTAATGCCAAGTGGATTCTCTCCTCTTCCTGTGCTGCTTAACCCCTCTGACACCTGTAAAAAATAGCCTGCTTTCTGCATTATGCTTTTTACGAAGTGAAAAACAATTTATGTGAATATATTTTGAAGATTTCAACATTAAAGTTTTAATACATATGCAAGTAAACATGTAAATACTTACTTGCCACATATGAGGGCTTGCATCATATCGTTTTAGAGTAGCATGTCGTGACATGGGGTCGGCTATTTTGTCCTGTGTTGTATCTGCTGGTTTGATTTTTGGTGCCAACTTACAATCCCAGTTAACATCCTCATAACTCCTATACGTTAGGAAAAATATATGTTACAGTCAACATTAAAATCTGATAGATATGAATGGGTAAAACTCATCAATTGAGAACCAGTAAATGGCAACAAGTGTAACTGACTTCAAATTGGGAGGTGATTACTTTAGAGACTAATTAGATGTCTGAAAACAGAAAGCACAATTCTTAAAATATAGACGAATAAATCTAGCTGCAGGATATTCTGATGGGTTTCAAAAATCTCAAAATAGTGGAATTTTGTGGTACACGTAACAAAGCTCCTAAGACAGAATCTTACGTTGATTGGGCAGGCGCATGCCCAACCTGAACACACGTGAAATTGAGTGAAATGAAATCAGGCATGCGTCCCAACGTCACTGCGCACATGAGCAATAGAGGTTGACAGGTGCACACGGGAGTTGGAGCCACCCCTGCCGACAATCAAAGGGCCAAGTAAGGCCATTAAAAAGCCTATTGTCCACGGTTTTGCATTGCCCGTGCGATTTCGCGCTCATCGCACAGGAAGAATGGGCAAGCGGGCAGCCCGTTTTTAATGAAACCTCATCCAAGGGCGGGATGAAATGTCCGGGGTGAAATGTAATAAAAAGTGATATCTGGGGGCTGATGTTTTTTGAGTTCTGCTGTCAGATGCTTGAATGTGCTGCAGAGACACAGTTTGCTGCATTAATTTCTTCTCATTTAATTTGTCCAGGTCTGCAGCTCCCTGAGGCAGCTCCACAGCAGCTGAATGCCTTCAGGGAGCTCGCTAGAGGCACCTACCTGCACCCTCACTTCTGTTGGTGCCTACCCCTCTTCCCACTCCCTCGGCAGTACTGAGGCTTTCTGAGCATGTGTTTCAAGCTGGCTGACCGTTAATTGGCCAGCCAGCCTGAAATTGCGTTCGGGCGATGATCGTGGGCGGAAACGCATTTTGCAACCGCTTTTAGGCCTGCCAACTTGGCATGTATGCTAAGTGTGAAATTCAGGCCCTAGTATATGTTGATTGTGTAGCAAATGAGGAATAGTGAATTAGTAGATACAAAGCAAGTGATATTGAAAACTTAAAACTCTATAATCTATCACAAAATAAAAAGTTATAGATTATCTCGCTAGTTTAGGGTTTACTTTTACAAATATCACTTTGATTTCAACAACACATTCCATTTATTCAAATAAAGAAATGATTAATTTTTAATATTTTCAGCTTTCTTGGAAACTCATGAATCATAGAACAGTTCAGCACAGAAGGAGGCCATTCAGCCTAGTGTGTCTGTACTGCTCAGTGCAAGAGCAATTTACCTAGTGCCACTCCTCTGCTTTTTCCACTTCGCCCTCCAAATATTTCCTCTTCAGGTAATGATCCAATTCTCTTTTGAAAGCCATGAATGAATCTGTTTCCAGCACACTCTCAGGCAGGGCATTCTTAACCACTTGCTGCGTAAAAAAGCTTTTCCTTGTATCGCTGTTGCTTCTTTTGCCAATCACCTTAAATCAATGTCCTCTGATTCTCGATTCTTCCATCAGTGGGAACAGTGGCGCGGATGGGTGCAAGTTTAATATAAAATTTCCTATTTTCTTCAACTGGAAAAGAAAACTGGGGCTACCCAACTTTGTGCTCCACAGTGTGATGTTGAAAACTGAGGAAAGAAGGTAGCTGAGATGTAAAGATTTGGTGAAGCCAATATTGTAAATGTTGACATAGAAAATTGTGAAAAGAGAAAGAGAAGCATCATGATAGGGACAATGGTTCCTTATAGGCAGATATAGGTTTACTGGCAGGAAGAAGAGCAGCAAGGTACAGCCAAATGGGATGACCCTTTGGCACTGTACGTGGGGTCCATTTTACAGCAGTGAAAGCTCATATCAGGGTAATAAAAACAAACTGTCATTTTGCATACCATATGTGGTTTAAGAGGTCATAATATTTTCTCCTGATTTTCTTTATGTCTCTCCACCAACAATAGCTTACATTTATATATAGCACCTTTAGTGTAATGAAACATCCTAAGGTATTTCAGAGCATTATATAACAAAGTAGGACATCGAGTCACATAAAGAGACATTAGATCAGATGACCAGAAGCTTGATCAAATAGGTAGGTTTTAAAAAACTGTCTTAAAAGAGGAAAGTGAGATAGAGAGGCGGGGAGGTATAGGGAGGGAATTCCAGAGTTTGGGCTAAATAGTTGACAGATAATGGTGGAGCAATTATAATTGGGTTTGTATAAGAAGCCAGAATTAGAAGAATGCAGATATCTTGGAGAGTTGTGGGGTTGGAAGAGATTTCAGAGATAGAGAGGGACAAGGCCATGGAGGAATTTGAAAACAAGGATAATTTTAAAATCAAGAGTTGCTTGACTAGGAGCCCACATAAGTCAGCAAGTACAGAATAATCAGGGAATGGGACTTGGTGCAAGTTAAGACACAGGCAACAGAGTTTTGGATGACCTCAAAGTAGAGTAGAATGTGGGAGGCTAGCCTGCAGTCTGTTGGAATGGTTCAGTATAGAGATAACAAAGGTATGGGTGAAGGTTTCAGCAGCAGATGAGCTGAGACAGGGCAAAGTCGAGCAATGTTATGCAGGTGGAAAAAAGTCATCTTAGAGAAGGCACAGATTTGAGGCTGGAAGCTTACCTTATTGTCAAATCTTGTTTTACTTCTCTTAAAAAATGTTCTCAGCAACTGTCAGGTTGGCTTGGTTAATAAACCTGCCACCTGTGAGTCATAAGGCGAAGACTAGACACATAGAGCAGAATTTTCGGGTCAGCAAGTGGGGGCGGGGCCTGCTCGCCAATGCGTAAAATGACGCACGATGATGTTGGGCATGCATCCCGGACTCATCCCGATATTTCGTTCAGTGGCTGCACGCTCGCTGAAATGTCAACGGCCAATAAAGGCCATTAAGCTATCAACGAAAGCAGTTAAGAATGCTGCCCGTCCAGTTTTGAGGTTAGCGGGCAGGCGAAGAGCCCAGGTGCCTTCGCATTTCTCATGGAGCCTGATCCAGGGGGGTGATGGGGTTTCATGAAGTGTTTATAAACTGAATTAAAATTTTTTAAAAATTCATTGACATGTCTCAGCTCATGTCACACTGTGTCACATGAGGGGACTTTTAAATTTTTTTTAAAAATTCTTTATTTACATATTTAAAACTTAAACTAATCTCCCTGAGGCACCTCTGTGCCTCAGGGAGATTTCTGTACTCTTTCATGTGCGCATGCGCAAAAGAGAGCAGGCCCCGACTCAGGGAACCCTCCCCCCGCCCACAAAGGAAGCACTCAGCACTTCTGGGCGCGTGGCCTGCCCACGTAAAATGGCAGCGTGGACCTGATTGGGGGCGCCAATTGGGTTCGCGCCCGCCCCCGATCAACGGGGGAAAATTCTCCCCAGAATCTAGGCCAGGGATTCACAACCTTTTTGATTTTGAGGATCCCCTCTTGTATTATAAAAATTCCACAGATCCTTGTCAATCCATGTATGTATATTTTTCTGTATAAAAATGTGGTATACAATTAAACAAAGAGCTGACACAGAAATGATGGGATGATTGGCTTCCTTCAATTATTCTATGAAAGATAATCGACCATTTTTGTACCATAGGAAGCCCATGTAAAACCATTTTAGAAATAATCTGAAGCTTTGGGCCATTCCTTTTAACCTTCCTTTCTATAGGCAGTGGATCCCTTGTTCAGAATCCCTGATCCAGGCTGATACCTTAAAGCAATACTGAAGAAAGTGTTGCACTATTGGAGATGCAGTGTTTTGGATAAGACGCTACAACAATAGCACCTTTCATGTAATAAAGCTTCCCAAGGCACTTTACAGTACCATTATCAAACATGAAGGGGAGGCAGTGGTGTCGTGGTAATATGACTGAACTAGTAATTGATAGGCTAATGCTCTGGGGACATGAGTTCAAATCCTACCATGGCAGCTGGTGAAATTTAAATTCAATTAGTAAATCTGGAATTGAAAGCTATTCTCAGTATTGGGGACCATGGAACTTTCATTGATAGTTATAAAAACCCATCTGATTCACTAATCCACTTTAGGGAAGGAAATCTGCTGTCCTTACCTGGTCTGGCCTACATGTGACTCCAGACCCACAGCAATGTAATGTCTTAACTGCTCTCTGCAATGGTTGAGCAAGCCACTTAGTTCAAGGGCAATTAGGGATGGGCAACAAATGCCAGCCTTCCTAGCAAAGTCTGCATTCCATTAGAGAATAAAAGTTCTGACTCAAACTCACATAAGAGATATTAGGACAGGTGATAAAAACTTGGTTGAAGAGGTGATTTTTGTGGAAGGTCTTAAAAGGAGGGAGGAGAGGCTTGTGGGGTTTGGGGGGGGGGGGGAGGTGGATTCCCAGGCAGCTGAAGGTAGGGCTGTCAATAGTGGAGTAATTAAATCCAAGGATGTGCAAGAGGCCAGAATTGGAAGAGTGCAGAGATCTAGGAGGATTGTAGAGCTGGATGAGGTTACAGAGATAGAGCGGATGGAGGGATTTGAGGATGAGGACTTTAAAATTGAGGCATTACTGGACCAGGAGCCAGCATAGATCAGTGAACACACACAGTGATCGTGACTTGGTGAGAGTTAGGATATGGGAAGCAGAGTTTTGTATCAGCTTAGGTTTATGAATGGTAACAGGTCATCCAGTAGGGCACTTGAATAGTCACGTCTAGAGGTAACAAAAGAATAGATGAGGATTTCAGTAGTAGATGCGCTGAGGCAGGGGCAGAAATGGACAATGTTATTAAGTTGAAAGAAGGTGGACTTGGTGATGCATTGTACCTGTGGTCAGAAGCTCAGTTTAAGGTTAAGTAGGATGTCAAGAGTATGAATGGTCTGGTTCAACCTCAGACAGTGACCAGGGAGATGAATGGACTCGGTGGCTATGGAACGGTCTTTGTAGCTGAAACAATGACAATGGCTTCGGTCTTCCCAATATTTGGTTGGGAGAAAATTTCTGTTCATCCAGGATGGGATGTTGAACAATCAGAATGATACATCAGAGACAGTGGAGGGGTCAGAGAGGTAGTGATGAGGTAGAGCTGGGCATCATAAGTTTGCAATGTGAAATATGATGTTGCATTTTCCTTTCAGATGTCACCGAGTGGCAGCATGTAAATAAAACATGGGAGTGGGCCAAGAACAAATCTGTGCGGAACGCTAGAGTAATTGTGCAGGAGTGGGAAGAGAAGTCATTGAAGATAATTCTCTGACTCCAACTGGATACACAAGAATGGAACCAGACATGGGTAGTACCATCCAGAGGAGAGAGGTTGGAGGAAGATGGTATGGCCAATCATGTTAAAAGCTGGAGGCAGGCCCAGAAAGATGAGGGAGGGATACACTGTCACATAGGATGCCAAACTGAGTTTACCTTATCAGGTGAACTGTACAAAAACTAGACTTGTTCTCGGAACATTTGTAGGAAGTTATTCTGGGCATTCTTGAAAATCTAAACTCATATCATTTGATGCTGTGATATTTTAGATGCAGATAAGTGACTTCATCATCCTAATTTGGCCATGTTTCTGGTTAAGAATATAGTGCTAGTCAATTTGCTCATAAGCAAAACTACAGACTAATAAGTTCATCAATGTATTGTACATACGCAAGTAATGATTGATCCTGTGTAAAAGATGATCCCTGACTTTTGGCCAAAAATTCCAAACTCTTTCTACTTACCACCCATTCACCACTGAAGTCAAACTCATCCTTTTCATAGAATCATAGAATAGCACACCGTCAAAGGCAGCTGTTCAGCTCCTCGTGTCTGCACACAACAACAAGTGCTCTCAAGGCTGCTACCTCACTAATGCACGCTGCGTTTCTGCCAATCCAATCCTCTAATATGGCAACACAGTATCAAGGAGGAAAAGCAGATACACAGCTCAGTTCAAACTTACAGTCGTTGAGATTGCAGAGCAGAAAAATAACTGTGCAGCAGCTAGAGTATTCAAGATATCAGAGAAGACCATTAGAGATTGGAGGACGGTCTCCACACAGCGTAAGCGGATGCCTAAGAATAAATGTGCAAAAAGGGAAAGCTTGCATGTGGCTACAGCCAATGAAATTGCCAAAATGAGCTCTCAGTTTATCAAGAATCTATCTGAATCTTCACCATGAAACAAGTAAGAAAATTAGGCATTGCAAATTTCAAAGATCGCCCTGATGCTTGTTTTGTGTTTAAAGATAACACTTCTCTCCTAGTATCTTCCTCAGAGTGGGGTCTTTATTGAACTCATCCAAGGTGTCCTCTTACAGAGAGACTGCCTCATGGCAGATGTCACATGACTACGGCAGATCAGATTGGACATGTAACACTGTTGCATTTCAAACCCAAACATCCCCCTTTTCATAACGAACAAAAGGTATGAACATTCACTTTTTCCTAATGAACGTGAGTTACCCAAATTATCCCCAATGCAACCACTATTTGCACGCATTAACAACTTGTTTGTTATTCTTGTCTGTCACTGTACATGCATTGCATACATAGTTGTTAAAGGTCTCTTAATGATGCATGTTCACATTGTCATTGGCTGTTTGTCTGTCTGATGTTCTCTCTACACAGAGTGTCGTTCCCGTGGCACTTGTTGCCATGGTAGCTGTTGTGGTTCCATTGCCGTGCTGGGGACATGTGGACTTCTGGGATTGATGGTAGTTCTGTACTCAGTACAGCTATTGAGATCCCTTCTTCCTGACTGGATCACTGTGGTCAAGGGGCAGCTTCACTAGCTGATTGTATATGCAATATATTTGGTCATTCACTTCTACCATGTACAATTGAGCTGACAATTTCCCTATGCAGGTCCCAAGTTTCTATGTGAGCTGAATCCTCTTGAGAGTGTTGAAGGTTAGTACCCTGACTGGCTCTCCAATGCTCAACTCTGGCAATGGTTTGGCAGTCCTGACAGAATGAAATTTGGCTTTCTGCCATTTCACCTTGATTTTTTTTTAGTCACACCTGTTACTGCTTCTGGTTTCAGTAGATCTTTTGTTATTGGAAGAGTAGTTTGGGTGCAGTGTGACATTAGTCTTTGGACTGGACTACTTTCTGTGCCTTCAGATGGTGTGTTTCTCCACTCGAGGACTGCTTTGTGTACATCTGTGCTAGATTTGTAGGAGACAGGGTGATGACAGAAAGCTGCTTTAGTGACTGGAAGCCCGTGTCCAGTGGTGTACCACAGGGATCTGTGCTGGGTCCCCTATTATTCGTAATTTATATAAACGACATAGATGACTATGTGGGAGATAGGATTAGTAAGCTTGCGGATGACACAAAGATTGGCTGGGTGGTTAACAGTGAGGTTGAGTGCCTTGGGCCTTGGGCTACGGGAAGATATAGATGGGATGGTCATTTCCTTTGAATAAGATGCCATCTTGGGCTGTCAATTCATCTTGGAATGCCCAATATGCTCTTGTGGCCACAGGTGTGTCTTTGATGCTCTCAGCCCATCCTTTCATCACTTATCCTGGCAGATAAGTGGCAAATGGAATTTAACCCTGAAAAGTGTGAGGTGATACACTTTGGAAGGAGTAATTTGACAAGGAAGTATTCAATGAATGGCATGACACTAGGAAGTTATGAGGAACAAAGGGACCTTGGTGTGTGTGTCCATAGATCTCTGAAGGCAGATGGGCATGTTAGTGGGGTGGTGAAAAAGGCATTTGGGACACTTACCTTTATCAATCGAGGCACAGATTACAAAAGTAGGGAGGTCATGTTGGAGTTGTATAGAACCTTATTGAGGCCACAGCTGGAGTACAGTGCACAGTTCTGGTTGCCACATTATAGAAAGGATGTGATTGCACTGGAGGGGGTGCAGAGGAGATTCACCAGGATGTTGCGTGGGATGAAACATTTAAGTTATGAAGAGAGGTTGGATAGACGGGTTATTTTTGTTAGAGCAGAGAAGACTGAGGGGCGACCTGATCGAGGTGTACAAGATTATTGAGGGGCGTGAACAGGGTGGATAGGGAGCAGCTGTTCCCCTTAGTTGAAGGGTCAGTCACAAGTGGACTCAAGTTCAAGGTGAGGGGCAGGAGGTTTAGGGAGGATGTGAGGGAAATCTTTTTTACCCAGAGGATGGTGAAGGTCTGGAATGCACTGCCTGGGAGGGTAGTGTGGGTGGGTTGCCTCATGTCCTTTAAAATGTACCTGGTTGAGCACTTGGCACGTCATAACATTCAAGGCAATGGGCCAAGTGCTGGTAAATGGGATTAGGTAGGTAGGTCAGGTGTTTCTCATGTGTCGGTGCAGACTCGATGGGCCGAAGGGCCTCTTCTGCACTGTGTGATTCTGTGATTTGCTCGACTTCTTGGTGATTCCTTTGGTGATTTTCACTGCCATCTCAGCCTTTCCATTCAACTGGGGATAGTGCAGAGATGATGTATAGTGTTGAATGTCCCAACCCTTTGTGAAACAGCTGAACTGAGGACCATTGTCACTCATCACAGAGTCTGGAATGCTGTAATGACTGAAATGTGCTTTCAGGCATTCTCTTATTTCTCTTGTCATCATTGAAGTCAGCTGGTCTAACTCCCAGTAGTCAGAACAGTCGTCGATAGCGATAAGATATTCAGTTCCTGCTATAGTGAAGAGGTCTACTCCTAGTTTCATCCTTGGACTGTTTGGGATGTCATGTGTCATCAATGGCTCTCTAGCGTGTTTAGCTTGGTACTCGTTACAAGCAGCATACTGGCCGATGTGGTCTTTAATTTCATTTCTCATGTTTGACCAGTGGAGCACTTCTCATGCCTTTCTCAGACTAGAATCAATTCCTTGATGGCTTGCATGGATGTGTTTCAATTTCTCTCCTTACATCTCCTTAAGCATGATGACTCTATTTCCTTTGAATAAGATGCCATCTTGGGCTGTAAATTCATCTTGGAATGCCCAATATGCTCTTGTGGCCACAGGTGTGTCTTTGATGCTCTCAGCCCATCCCTTCATCACTACTTCTTGTAGTGCTTGGAGAGTTGGGTAGTTCATTGCTTTGAGCAAGGTCCTTGTCTGTCAGATTCAATGTCTCTGCTGGGTTGATGACCTCTATATCATATTGAGCTGCTGCTTCATGTTGAATCTCTGTTGGCACATTTAGTGTTACCAGCCAAGCTTTAGACTTGCTCCAGCTGAGATTAATGGCTGTTGCATCCCATCTATGATCTGGAACTCTAAATCTTCCTTCTTGCCATTGCATTGGGCTCTCAGACTAATTTGTCCTCTCAGTATGCGTATCATGCCATCATATAGCCTCAACCTAATTTTCGAGTGCTTCAGTGTTGGATCGCCATGTTGAGCTACTTCGCACAGGTCTATGAAGGTCATGGTGTTGCATGATGCACCAGTGTCTATCTGACACTTCTTGTTCACTTGATACTCTCCTCCTGCAGTCATCATTGTAATTGTCATAAACCATTTCTCACCAATAGTCTTAAAGAAACCAACCTATTGTATTGTGTATAGTTCTTTATCAGACTCTTCTGCTGATACCTCTCCAGTGGTCATCTGTATAGGCTTGTTTTGCTTTTTTCTCACTGAACTCTTGTGTGCGAAATGATTCTGCTTCTTGCAATTAAAACACTGCTTTCCCCACACTAGGCAATCCTTCTTTTCCTTTGTATGATGTCCTCTGCAGTATTCCCTTCACTGCAGCATCTGAATCCTTCACTTTAGCTGTGATTGTTCTGCTCTTTCCGCCTGGAATGCCTCTCAGCGTAATGTATCTCCTGGTCTATTCTACCATATTCTGCCATACATGTATTCTAGCTGACGTTTTATAGGCTCTGTGTTTCTACACACGTCTATCACTTTCCTGAGCATAATCTTTCTCTCACTGAGGGGTCCCATAGGCCTAAGGCTATTTGGTCTTTAATCAAATCAACTTTTAGCTACCTGAATTCACATGATTCTACAAGTTGTGTTACTGCAGTCACATACTGATTAATGATTTCTTGTTCATTTGAGCTCTAGTGTTGAATACATAGTGTTCATACGTAAGGTTCACTCAGGGTTCAAAGCATTTGTTAAAGGCTTTCAAAATCTCTACTGTCTGTTTTCTTTGTTTGTCGGTTGGATTTAGGGTGGTGTACAATTTGTAGCTGTTCCCCTCCCCCACCACCCCCACCAACTCCAGCAATGTTAGAAGGGTGGCTACTCTTATCGGTTCCAGCTTATTAACTAAATCTGCTGCACGGTCTTAGTTGTGCTATTACATGTCGAAAAACTGACAGTTCTCCTTTTATCACCTTTCATTTCCACTGCAGCTGGGAGTGGAAAGTTTACTGCCATTTTAACTCGCCCAGTTTATTACTTGCAGCTTTTGGTATGTGCTTGCTTTTCTTTGTCCTTTTTCAGCAGCTTTTAGCAGATTTGAACATTTATGTGTGCCTTTGTGAGTTGTGTCTTCTCTGAAGAATTTCCAAGGTTTCAAAACTCTATTTTATCCCACTTCTGACACCGTGTTGTAATTTTAAAGACAGCAGCACTCTCTCAGTGTCTTCCTCAATGTGTGGTCTTTATTGAACTCATCAAGATGTCTACTTACAGAGAGACGATTTCATGGCAGAGGTCACATGATTAAGATAAGCCAGGTAGAATATGTTGTCCTATTGCATTTCAAAACCCAAATATACCCCTTTTCATAACAGCAAAAGACACAAACAATGGTATAATAGGTTAATGAAGAGAAACAATCTTGCACTGTGACAGGAGACCAAAATTTCACAGCATCTTCCAGCAGAACTTGACGACAGGCTTACTGCATTTCAACTGTTCATGATCAAAAATCAGCAAAAGAATGGATACAAATTGGTCTGTATTGGGAACATCGATAAGACTCCCATGAATTTTCACATGCCAGTCAGTTAAATGCAGCGCAAAGTTGGAGAGAAAACAGTGTTAGTAAAGGCAACTGACCATAAGAACAGTAGGTTCATCATTGCCTGGTTGTGTATGTATGATGGGCTAAAGTTTAAGCCAATGCTGATATTCAAGAAAAAACCATCTCAAAACAGCAATTACCAAAAAGGGTTCACATTCACAATAAGGATAGATGGATGACGGTTGCTTGATAATATGGCTGAGGAAAGTTTAGAGTTTCTGACCAGAAGGATCACGTAAAGAAAAAAATCTTCTCATCTGGAACATGTTCAGATCACATTTGTCAGTGGTGTTGTTGCTGAAGTTAGATCACAAAACAGTGATGTTGCAGTGATTCATGGTGGTCTAACCTGCTTTGTTCAACCATTGGATGTCTCTCTAAATAAACCTTCAAGGATGGCAAGAAAAAAAAGAACGACTGGATGGTCGAAGGAAAGGAGACATTCTCCAAGGGAGGCAGCATACCAGCTCTGATGTTAGCAACCCTTTATGAATGGGTTGCAGGGGGCTGGGGTGAAATCAGAATGGAGATTGTCATCAGATTATTCAAGGAATGCTAGATATCCAATGCACTTGATAGCACAGAAGACAATTATTTGTGGAATGATAAGGCTAATTAAGACATGATTGCTGATGAAGAGGAATATGATGAAGCAATTTAAGAAGCAGAATGGGGCACGTTATTTAGTTCCGAAGACAAAGAGGAGGGTGACTTTTATGGCTTTTAATACACGTTCAGTGCATGCTCTGCTGATGAGTAGTATTTTTTCTGTACTGTGAAAAAAAGGGAATGAAATTGTATAAATTTGTATATATGGCTTTTGTTTTGGATTACTTTGAGAAATTTGATAAATGTAGGGTACACAAATTAATGAGTCGCCATGGCGATTGTTATTTTATAAATAAAAATTCAATGATAAAAATACCTTTTGGCTCCTTTTACACTACTTTTTTGGTAGGCAGGAAGTCTCCGGCCTGGCAACTCTGCAATAGCAAGATGATGGGAGAGGTTGGGTTTAAACTCCTTGAAACTATTACTCATGGAAAAGTCGACTCCTACTGTTTGGCTAAAAATTCAGTCTCAGGAACTTGACTTTTACACAAGCATATATGGTATAATGATCATCCTCATATCGAATCTTCCTTCTCACATCCCACTTCCCTTCATCCCACAATCTATTCTGATTCAAATCTGCAGATGGTGCAAGCATGGAATGTTTACTTTCCCCCTTCTTTGCACCACGAATTTATCCCCTTCTGCCTTTCTCCTTTTAGAAATCCAGGAGGTGCATGCTGGTCAGGTAGTGGAGGAACACCAGCAAGAGAGGAAAGTTGAAGACACAGCACATTTGGCTTCCCAATCAAATTCACCAGCTCTGACACTGCATTTCTTAGGGAATATATTAAAGGTGGGGTCTGCACATGGGCATGAGTGGGCTGCGTCAGGGCAGGGGGCAAGGATAGTGCAGGTGTCAGCTCACCAGAGGGTGAGCTCGCACATGGACCCTGGTGCAGGGCCTCAGATGAGCACTTTGATGGGCCAGAGTACAAAAGAAGGCGGATGACCATGCACAACAACAAGCTCGGTGCGCCGGAAAGCCTGCCAGAAAGTCTGCAATCAAATCAAGGAGCATGGAGGAGCTCAGCAACAATATAGCACATGGGTTTGCACAGAGTTTGGAACTCATGCTTTCCAGCATGAAAGTGGTAGCCAATAGTTTGCACACTTGTGCACTCAACCATAATGTATCTTATGGCTGATGTTGCAGTTTCCAGAACTCAGTTCTGCTGAAGGGTCATAAGGACTCGAAACGTCAACTCTTTTCTTCTCCGCCGACGCTGCCAGACCTGCTGAGTTTTTCCAGGTAATTCTGTTTTTGTTTTGGAATCAAAGATTGGCAGATAAAACTATAACAGAACAACAGAGTGTTTTTAAAGAGGAGGTGGCTCAGGTACAGTCAAAGTACATTTCCTTGAAGGGGAGACGTAGAGCAAACAAATTCAGAGCTCCCTGTATAACATAAGAGAGAACAAGATGAAGCAAAAAAAAGGTGTGGATGACCGATGTCAGGTTGATAATACAACTGAGAATAAGCTGAATATACAAGGTTCAGAGTGGAATTGAAAACGCAAATGAGAGAAGCAAAGACAGATAATGCTATGAGATTGGCAGCCAACATAAAAGGGAATCCAAAAGTCTTCTATAAGTATAAAAAGAGTAAAAGGGCAGTAAAAGGAAGAGTGGGGCTGAATAGAGATCCTAATGGGGATTTATACATGGAGACAAGGGGCATTACTGGGACAATAAAGAGTATTTTGCATCTGTCTTTACCGAGGAAGAAAATGCTGACCAAGTCATAGTGAAAATTGAGATATAGGATGGGTTAAAAATTGATAAAAAGGAAGTATTAGGTAAGGTGGTTGCACTTAAAGCTGATAAGTCATCCGAACCAGATGAAATGTATCTGAGGATACTAATGAAAGTAGGCCAGAGAGATTGTGGAGGTATTGGTCACAATCTTCCAATCCTCCTTAGATACAGGGGTTGTATCAAAGGACTGGAGAATTGCAAGTGTTACACCCTTCCTCAAAAAGGGCACAAGGGTAAACCTAGCAACTACAGGTCAATCAATTTAACCTTGGTGATGGGAAAGCTTCTGGAAACAGTAACTCAGGACAAAATTAACAGTCACTCTGAAAAATATGGATTAATTAAGGCAAGTCAGCACAGGTTTGCTAAGGGCTAATCGTGTTTAACTAACTTGCTGTAGTTTTCTAATACGGTAACAGAGAGGGTTAATGAGGGTAATGCAATTGATGTGGTGTACATGGAGTTGCAAAAGGCATTTGATAAAGTGCCACATAACAGGCTTGTCAGCAAAGTTAAATAAATGGAATAAAACGCACAGTGGTCGCATGGATCTTAAGTTGACTGAGTACCATGAAACACAGAGTAGTTGTGAATAGTTGTATTTCAGACTGAAGGAAGTGTTATGGACAGGAGGGGGTTAATTTTAACCTCGCTGCTTTCTCCTGGCACCACCCATTCGTAAACAGAAAGGTGTTTCGATTTGCTTCCTCTTTTAAAGTGGTGGCATATTTCCTAACCCCTCAGCTTTGGCGTGATCCCATTTCAATTAATAACCCCGCAGTAAATTTGTGATAGGATGAACTCAAAACATGGGAGGAGGATCACAATGTAGTCCCCTTTGCCCTCATACAGTAAAAAAGGGATGGAGGATCCCGACATCATCAGGTACTTGCACGATATTTCGGTCGGCGGGCACATGTGAGCGTCGGCAGCGCACCCTTTGGCCATTGAGGCCTATTAAGGCCATTAAATTATTAATTAAGAGAGATTTTTCACTGCCCATCCAACGTTACGGTTGGCGGGTGGATGAATCAGCCAGGCGGCCTTTGGATTTTTGAGTAAACCTCATCCACAGGCAAGATGAGGTTTCCAACATTAATTTAAGAAAAACGTTTAATAAAAATGTTTTGACATAATTTTTACAATGCTTATGTCGTGTGAGTGAATCCTACGTGGGGACATTTTTTTTCAGAATTTCCAAATCTCTTTATGATCTTAAAATCCTTCAGCTCCCTGAGGCAGCCTTCATTGGGCGGTTCCCCCATGCCTGCGCAGACTTCAGTGCTCGTCCTCCTCCCACCTCCTCCTTGGCAGTGCCGAGCCTTTTAACAGTAATTTGCCAACTGGCATGAAATTGCGATCAGGGGCCGATTGCGGGTGGCGGACCGTTTCCTGGCCACACCTGAGCCCGCTCAATGGCCCAAAGACTCTGCCCATAGTGTGAGGTTTCAGTCTCCTGACAGAAGGCATATAGTGAGGTTTCCCAGGAGTCGGTGTAGGACCCCTACATTTCTTGATTTGTATTAATGGCCTACAATTTGGTGTACAGCATAGTTTCAAAATTTGCAAATGATACAAAAACTCGAAGTCATGTGAACGTTGAGGAGGAATGGATTAAAGTTCAAGATTCATAATGGGCTTGTGGAATGGGTAGACTTGTGGCAGATGAATTTAATGCAGAGAAGTGTGAAGCGATTCAATTTGGTAGGAAGAATGAAGAGAGGCAATAAAAAAAACAAGGATAAAGTTCTAAAGAGAGTGCTGGAGCAGAAAACCTGGGGTAAATGTACAAGTCATTGAAGGTGGCCTGCCGATTGAGAAAGTGAGTAACAAAGCATAAGGGATCCTGGATTTTATAATAAGGGTTAAAGAATAAAAGTAAGGGAGCCATGGGTGAACCTCTATAAACCACTGAATTGGCCTAAAATAGTGTCCAATTCTTGGCACCACACTTTAGGAAGGATATGAAAGCATCAGAAAGGGTGCAGAAAAGATTCACGAGAATGGTTCCAGGGATGAGGACCTTCAGTTACGTGGATCGGAGAACGTACAAACACACGAACTAGGAGCTGGAGTAGGCCACTCGGCCCTTCAAGCCTGTTCCATCATTCAATAAGATCATGGTTGATCTGATTGTAACCTCAACTCCATATTCCCACCTACCCCTGATAACCTTTCACCCCTTCTCTTATCAAGAATCTATCTACCTCTGCCTTAAAAATATTTTAAAGACTCTGCTTCCACTGCCTTTTGAGGAAGGAGTTCCAAAGACTGACGATCCTCTAGAGTCTTCTCATCTCTGTCTTAAGTGGGCGAACCCTTATTTTTTAAATAGTGAAGCTGGGGCTGTTCTCCTTGGAGATGAGAAAATTAAGAGGAGATTTGATAGAGGTGTACAAAATTATAAGGGGTTGGAACAGAATAGATAAGAGGAAACTGTTCCCATTGGTGGGAATGTTGAGAACCAGAGGACATCAATTTAAGCTGATTGGCAAAAGAAAGACAGCTTTTTGCAGAAGATCTTTTTAATGCAGCAAGTTGGTAGGGTCTGGAAAGCACTGCCTGAGAGAGTAGTGGAGGCAGGTTCAATCTAGGCTTTCAAAAGAGAGTTGGATAATTATCTGGAGAGAAAATATTTGCTGGGCTACGGGGAAAAAGTGGGAGAGTGGCATGTACCTTGCACTGACCATGCTACTGACTGCTACAGACATCAGCAGGGGGCCTAAAATTATAACTTCCTAGCATCACTAACTAAACTGTACTGCTAAAAGTTTTTCTGCACCATTTAAATGAGAAGTCCATTGTGTTGCAGCAGGTGCTAGCAGTTGTGCAGAAAGTTACTCTGAACTGGGGAACAATGAAGAATGACAAAATGAGAGAACCCAGTTCCAAGATTTTCGAATGCTGCACTAGAGGCCTTGTGGGAGGAGGTGGAAAGTAGGAGAGATGTCTTGTATCTGCAGAGGGGCAGGAGGCCCTCCAGACACGTGCTCAAAAGGCAATGGGAGCAGAAATCTGAGGAGGTCAACATCAGGAGTGAAGCCCCGAGGATCTGGAGGCAGTGCCGAAAGACTCAAGGACTTTACAAGTGGTCAAGTTTAGTGAATGCAACAGCCAGCAGTGAACTTGAAATCATCGACGATGATGGTGTTCTCATGCTAAATCCTCCTTCTCACATTTCACCTCCTGCTCAACTCTATCTTCTGAGCTTACAAGTCGATTTTACATAAAATTGTTTCCAAAATTGTAACTCTTTTTATATTATACATGAAATAAAACAAAAAGCTTGAGTCGTTGTGTGAAAAATTCGTATTTTAAATTGTTTTCTCAACCATAACAAAAACAGAATTACCTGGAAAAACTCAGCAGGTCTGGCAGCATCGGCGGAGAAGGAAAGAGTTGACGTTTCGAGTCCTCATGACCCTTCGACAGAACTTGAGTTTTGTCAGGTAATTCTGTTTTTGTTTTGGATTTCCAGCATCCGCAGTTTTTTTATTTTTTTCTCAACCATAATCCTGAGGTGTGAACATGTGGCAGGTGTAAACCTGTCCCCACACCACAACTTTGCCCTTCTGTCTTTTTCCCTTCAGATACTGAAGGAGGAACATCAACAGAGGAGTGAAGATGAAGACCAATGTTCCTTCTAATTTTTTCTGTGCACGGCCTCTCCACTTTTGTGTGCAGATGCTTTAATTTTTTTGCGTGGCCATACATGCATGGCATCTTAAAGGGGGCAGTCTGTAAGCAGCCGGCTCAGTACCTTCAGAGTTGCTGCACATTGCATGTTCACGAGGCTTACATGGAACATTAATGAAGACACAGTATCGCCATCAAACTTCACACCTGAAGCCACACGCTCAGATATAGACATATCTTAGAGGACAGTTTAGAAGTGGAGTCTGCAAGTGGTGAGACACTGGGCACAGGTGGGCTGTGGTCAAGTCAGGGGGAAGGGGGTAAGGTTAACAGAGGTGCTAGCTCATCAGAGGGGGAGGTCACGCAGTGGTTCCACTTCAGAGAACTCAGATGAGCATTTCAATGGGGCAGCCTGCAGGAGAATGCTGATGAGTGTGCACAATAAAATCCTTCCTGCTTTGGGGAGTTTGTCAGAAAGCAAGCATTCAATGTCCAGGAGCAATTTTTTATTCTTTCATGGGATGTGAGCATTGCTGGCAGGGCCAGCATTTGTTGCCCATTTCTAATTATTCAAGAAAGTGGTGATGAGCTGCCTACTTGAATTGTGGCAGTCCATCTGGTATAGGTACCCAGAGTGCCTTTCGAGAGGAAAGGATGGTATGTGGCTTAGAGGGAAACTTGCAGGTGGTGGTTTTCCCATCATCTGCTGCTCTTGTCCTTCGAGGTGATAGACATCACAAGTTTGGAAGGTGCTGTTAAAGGAGCCTTGGCAAGTTGCAGAGTTGCAACAATATGGCACAGGCCTTGGAGCCTATCCTTTCCAGCATGAAAGAGGTTGCAAATTCCATTAACATGCTTGTGAGCTCAACAATGCTGCAGCATCTGACATCAGCATTCGTCATACCTACAAGAGGATTTTCCCCTTGGAGATTTGGGGGTGGGGCCAGCTCGCCAAGGGGAATATGATGCGGGATGACATCGGGAGGAATCCTCGACATCATCCCAGTCCATTTAAATCTTCAGCAAGGCGGGCGAACAGCAAAATCAGCTGTCCGCCCGCTGACCTGTCAATGGCCAATTAAGACCATTGACAAGCTAATTAACCTTGTTAAAGACCCTGCCCGTCCAACCTAAAGGCTGGCAGGCAGGTCAGGAGCCCCAGCGAGCTGCAGATTATTCATGGAACTTCATCCACTGGCGGGATGAAGTTTCATGTCCGTTTTTTAAAAATTTAATAAACTTTATGTGTTTCTTATTAACATGTCCCATCTCGTGTGACATTGTCACATGAGGGGGACATGCTAATAATTTTAATATTTCTCTATTTTTTGACTTTTCTTGATTGTCAGTAAACTCCCTGAGACAGCACTTTGCCTCAGGGAGCAGTGTACTCTTTTGAGCATATGCACGAAAGAACGCACTTTGACAGCTGGGAAACCCCCCCCCCCCCCAACCCCACCACCACCCCGCACAGGAAGCGCATAGCGTTTCCTGTTGGGCAGGTCGCTGTGCGGGCCTTAATTGGCCCACCCACTCAAAATGGCGGCGGGCCCCGTTTCAGCAGCAGGGGTCGGCTGCCCGCCCACCACTGAGCCGGTGGGGCCTGCCCACCCACCAAGGGCAAAATTCTGCATCTAATTTTCGGAAACTGACAGCAACTTCTGGAATCTGCACATGCAGAGTTATATGTGGAAATCGAGAAGTTGCTATCAGCGATTATATGCTTCTGCAGAGCACTGTTGAGGTCCTCTCATAATGCGATCAATTGGAAATAATTGAGCTGATGAGAGCTTCCAGTCCTGTACTCTTATGCTCACTATGAAAATACTTGAAAAGTTTACACTTTGATGAATGAGGTGTAACTGGACTTTTAACAACATAGTAAGCTTATAATTACTGTTAAAGAGCTCCACTGGCTCTGAAAGAGTAATTTTATATATGCTGAAGTCACATTTCTCCATTATGATAAGAAATAACACATTTTAAAAATTATTTTATTTTTATTTCATGTTGTTTTAGCTTCTCCCTTAATTCTACGGCAAGGGTTTTATGGCCCTGCTGCAGCATGTCTCTCCGTGGTGGATGCAGTGAGCCATTTAAATCTCCATTCATTAAAACTGTAATATCCTGCCGGGTGGGAGGGGCCGTAAAATCCTGGCCTATGTGTACGTTCCAATCATTCATTTGATTATCAGTACAATTTAACATTATAACTGAAGGGATTCAATGGTTTTTGCTTCCTAAACAAAAACAGAATTACCTGGACAAACTCAGCAGGTCTGGCAGCATTGGCGGAGAAGAAAAGAGTTGACGTTTCGAGTCCTCATGACCCTTCAACAGAACTGAGTGAATCTTAAGAAAGGGGTGAAATATAAGCTGGTTTAAGGTGGCAGGAGGGAGAGAGAAGGTGCTAAACGAATGATAATATCACTACCTTCAAGACCTCTGTGTTCTTTTGTCTGTGACTTCTTTTGATTATCTGCTCCTATCACTGTTTATTTGTCCCTACAACCACACACACCCCCACCTTCTCTCTCTCCCTGCACCCCCCCCACCCCACCTTAAACCAGTTTATATTTCACCCCTTTCTTAAGATTCACTCAGTTCTGTTGAAGGGTCATGAGGACTCGAAACGTCAACTCTTTTCTTCTCCGCCGATGCTGCCAGACCTGCTGAGTTTTTCCAGGTAATTCTGTTTTTGTTTTGGATTTCCAGCATCCGCAGTTTTTTGTTTTTATCTCTTATGGTTGTTGCTTCCTAGTTTGCAGTCTGTAAGAATACTTCAATGTGACCGGCTGATTACCCTGTTTGATGCTGCTTGATGCCTGGAGATTCCCTTGAATTGATGCCAGATTCAAACTCACATCAATAAAGGGAAAAGTCGCACCATGGGATACTTGATCTTTACGGGCAGCTTTCCTTGAGGCCAGCAGCAAATGCCATTGCTTCGCTACGGCCCGCAAATTCCAATCCAATAGTTCTGAATTGTTGAAAATAATCGGTATTTAATGATTGACATTTCAGATCTATGGATATGGTGTGATAAATTTAAAAAATAAATCACACTCTTAAGCACTGTTTTTTATGATATCTTTATCATTGACAGGAATTATGGTACAACAAATGTTAATTATTTTTGTACTGAAAAGAAATATATGAAGCTACATCAATGTTAATTTACCTATATAAATATTATACTAAAAGTATTGTGAGTGGGATGTCTGAAATCACATTTACTGAGATAATCAAATGCATGTCAAGGTAGTGTAGATGTAAGTCTTATCACTTAATGTATGTACATCACATTAATCCTATATGTCTCAGAAATGTAAATTTTACAACTTATATTTATGCAGTGCCTTTAACATAATGAAACGTACTACAGGCTTCATTAGAGCATTATAAAACAAAGTATGATATTGGGCCACAGAAGGAGACATTAAGTCAGATGACCTAAAGCTTAGTCAAAGAGGTAGGTTTTAACAAGTATCTTAAAGGGAGAAAGTGAGGTAGAGAGGCAGGAAGGTGTTGAGAATGAACTCCAAAGTTTGGGGCCTAGGCAACTGAAGGCACGTCCACCAATGGTAGAGCAATTTTCATTGGGAATGTACAAAGAGGCAACGCAGATATCTCAGAGGGTTGTGAGGTTGGAGGAGATTACAGAAATAGAGAGGCTGAAGGCTACTGAGGGTTTCTGAGCATTATTTCCATGAAAGGCAAGTGCTCCAATTCAACTTATTCTAGGCCCCAGCTTGAGTTACTTCATGAAATCTCATTTATAGTACTATGTAAGTATTTTGCATACATATACAAGAAATAACATAATTAAAGTTAGATGTAGAAAAATATCTTGCTGAGCTCCCCACAATAACCACTTTGGGATATTTATTGTCAAATCCAAATGTTAGTTTACACCACGTTCTGATTTTGTGAGCGCACTGCATTACTGATGGGGTCTTGCAGGCAGTGAGCCTGATGATGAAAATTGGTTGTCGGGCAGTTTGCAGGTGAATAATGCATAAGCTTATTTAAATATTAAAATTCCCTTTTTAATTGAGGCCTCACAATTTTACATCTTTGCCATGGCTCTGCCCACAACACAATCCTTGTTTGTAAAAAATGAACATACAGGAGTTCTGTAATATAGTCTGCTAAAATCAGCTTCTTAAAGGGAGAAGGTAAAGATCTTTAAAAGACTCCTGTGTTTTCATGTTCACTTTGTTCCCTGCTTTACTGAGCTCTTCTGGGAAATGTTCTACTTTTGATATTCCCATTGACAATACTTTTCTTCAATATTTGTAATTCCTGCTAGGCTGACTTTGAATATAGCAACAAAACAAGAATAGGGTTCCAAATATGGTGCATAATTGAGATAAGGGGGAGGTGCTTTGAGGAACCAACAAATGCAAGCGCGATGATCCTAGAGGCATTTTGACCTCACCCTGCGTGTGATGCATTACAGACAATCGGCATCATGGTTCTTCAAATCAACCTCATAGGCTCCATGAAGAGAAAGCTTTTATTTTGTATTAATATTCAAGTCACACCTGACCTTAGGAATATTATGCACATCAGTGGTTATTATTCAGCAAGCAGATTTTAGGATGCACGTTATATGATGCACACATTATTTGGAAGAGATGGAATGTTGGCTGGATTGTTCTTAGAGAAACAAAGCTATCCTTTGCATACACAGCTGGTGACTTCAGTGAAAAATCTGCTAACAACAGAACAGCACCTTGGCTTTCATACAGCAGCATCTGTTTGCTGTCCCTTGATTGCCAACCACACACTTTTCCTACTAAAGTCACCAAGAAGTCTCACAAGCAGAGCTAGACCACTTATGAGTACAGGGTGCTGACCCAGGTCTACTCTTCCACCAGGATCTCGTCCAAGACCATGAGTGTTATAAATTCCTTCATTGTCGACATTTTTGAGCACAACGCCTCCAAGGCCTCACAGCTCTTTCACTACAAGCGCCACATCATCTTGTCCAGGGAGATCCAGAGCACCATCCGCATCACGCTGCCAGTGGAACTGGCCAAACACATAATTTCCGAAGGCACAAAAGCAGTTACCAAATACACCAACACCATTTAGGTCTATCATTATAAAAATTATATAGCTGAGGTATAATGAAACAATGGGCAGAATTTAATCTGACCTCCTGCAGGTGATTGGGAGGCAGGTAGTGTCATAGAATCAGGATGGAAGGCAGGAGTAGAGTGTCCGTCGCCTGCTGATTCAATGCAATTCACTCAGAGGCAGGAAGGTTGAGTATGGCCTTCCTGCTCAGTGGCCAATTGAGGCTCCCAAGTGATTAAGGGCCACTTAAAGGTGGGGCCTGCCTGACTAGACATGGTGAGCCCAACTGCACTCACATGGGATCCAGGACAGTGTCCACAATGCTGTACCAGGCTGGGCCAGGAACAGTGATATATTTCCAAGTCAGGGTGGTGTGTGGCTTGGAGGTGAACTTGGAGTCAGTGGTGCTCCCATGCATCTGCTGCTCATGCCCTTCTAGAAGGTGCTGTTAAAAATGCCTTGGCGAGTTGCTGCAGTTCACCTTCTAGGTGGCAAATACTGCAGCAACTGTGTGTCAGTGGTGGAGGGAATAAATGTTTCATGTGGTGGATGAGGTGCCAATCAAGCAGGCTGCTTTGTCCTAGAAAGTGCTAAGCTTTTTGAGTGTTGTTGGAGTTGCACTCATCCAGGCAAGTAGAGAGCATTCCATCACACTCTTGACTTGTGTCCTGTAAATGGTGGCCAAAATTTAGGAAGTCAGCAGGTGAGTCACTCAATATGGAATATCCAATCTCTGACCTGTTCATGGTCAGTGTTGATGTGAGTAGTCTAGTTAAATTTTTGATGATTTATAATCCTTAGGATGTTGATGGTGAGATATTCAGTAATGATAATGTTGTTGATTGTCAAAAGGAGATAATTAGATTCTCTCATGTTGGAGATAGTCATTGCCTGGCACTTGTGTGGTACAAGTCACTTCTCAGCCCAAGCCTGAATGTTATCCAGGTCTTACTGTATCCAGGCATGGACTGTTTCAGTATCTGATGACTTTCAGATGGAACTGAACACTGCATCATCAAATATCTCCACTTATGACCTTATGATGGAGTGAAGATCACTGATGAAGCAGCTGAAGATGGCTGGGCTGAGGACACTACCCTGAGGAACTCCTGCAGCAATGTCCTAGGACTTGAGATGATTGTCCTCCAACAACCCAACCATCTTCCTTTGTGCTAGGTATGACTCCAATCAGTGGAGAGTTATCCACCTGATTCCCATTGACTTTAATTTGCTAAGGCTCCTTGATGGCACACTTGGTCAAATGCTACCTTGATATCAAGGGCAGTCATCCTCACCTCACATCTTGAATTCAGCTCTTTTGTCCATGTTTGGACTAAGGCTATGATGAGGTCAGATGCCGAGTGATCCTGGCAGAATCCAAGCTGAGCATCAGTGAGCAGATTATTGCTGAGTACATGCTGCTTGATAGCACTATTGATGACACCTTCCATCACTTTGCTGATGATTGAACGTAGACCAGTAATTGGCTGGATTCATTTTGTTCTGCTTTTATGGACAGAGCACACTGAGGCAAGTTGCTTCATTGTCAGTTAAATGCCAGTGCTATAGCTGTACTGGACCATCCTGGCCATGGGTGCAGATAGTTCTGGAGAACAAGCCTTCAGCACCACAGCCAGGAAGTGTCAGGGCCTGTAGCCTTTGCAGTACGCAATGCATTCAGCTGTTTCTTGAGATCACATGAGTGAATTGAATTACCTGAAAACTGGTATCTGTGATGCTGGGAACCTCAGAAGGAGGCCCAAACGGCTCAACCACTCTGCACTTCTGGCTGAAGATGATTGCAAATGCTTCAGCCTTGTCTTTTGCGTCATTGAGGATGGGACGCTTGTACATCCTCTTCCTTTTTACCTGTGAGTAACCTGAATTAAAATCCCTGAAAATGACTTATAAAAGATATGAGCCATTTACTACTTTCACTGGTATACAACAGTCAGTTTATGAATAAATTCAATATTTTTTGATATGAAAAACTTTAAAACATGCCTGGTAGTGCTTATGCAACTAATGAAATCAACGTAATTTGAAGAGCTTTTCCTCACCAGCATAATCAGCAGAAACTCACAATGTCGACCTGGGGGCGTGACTAATTTTGTGGACATTTTGACAAAATTAATCTTAAACCAGCATAAAAGTTGTGGAAAACATAAACCTAAGTGTTTTTGGCTGTTTAAAATTGCCCAATCATCTGGTATTACTGGTTCTGCCAAGGTTACATTGACATTATTCATGTAAAGGAACGGAAACTCTAAGATCATCTTTTTATGATAGCTGGCCCATAAAGACGGAAAAGGTCAGTGTGCAAATCTAAGTGATATAGCGTATAATAATCATATTTCATGAGGCATGCTCTGAATTGGTATAATTTGTGCTTCAAAACTGGAGAGGAACTAAAAGCATTTCTGTAAACTATATTTTTAAAAAGCAATTTGCCATAATGTTGCTACATATTCCTGGCCAAAAGCATATATGTAAATTAAACAGTCAGACAATCTTATATGATAAAATGTCAAATTTGGCAGAGAAATTTTAATAGCATTTATCGTCATGGATAAATAGAATGACACTTGCTCACCTTTGGGTGGTTGTTGCGTACATATATTTTCTTGCTGTTGCATCTCTCGTACTTTCAGATGTTGCATCATATGAAGTCTATGATACAATACAGATACTGCACATTTTATAATACACAAGACAAGGATTAAAAACTGCATAATTAATTGTAGATTGACATTCAAACACAACATGAAACTTTGCATTAAAGTATCTGTGTTCTAACACTGTATTGACCGGTCATACCTGAACTGAAGGATCCACATTGAAGTTAAAAGTATGGGTTTTGAAAGAATCAGGAGTTAAATGTGGTGATGGTGTCACTCGGACTGGACTTGTCCAACCTAAAAAAAAATATTTATTTTACTTCAATCAGTAATTCTCCACTGAATGTGTTGCTACTGCATCCAGTTCTCCATCTTTAAGTTCTTGAACTGATGGAAGAGTTAAACAAAGAAACTCATTGACAAAGGAAGCTATTGAAAGCGTTTTGCTGATCAAATTATTTTTTAAAAAGATTCACAACAATTAACCAGCATATTAATATTCCTGTTAAGAAAACATGGAATTAAAAAGGACAATCATTCCAACAATCACACTCTTTGACAGGCCACATGCAATTTATTCAGTTACGGAATCTAACACACCGACTTAACCACCTGTGGGAAAAGTTCACTATAACCAATTTCTGATTCCCAAACATAATGCAACAAAACTCCACAGTATTCACAAATCCACTATTTAAGCCTGCATGCTGCAAATAAAAAAATCTCTTTCCATCTTCTCTCCTCATCCCCACTCCTAGCCTTAGCAAAATTGCTACTGCATGTTTATCAACAGAGCCCTTACTGGATGAGTGAAATAGAAACAAAAAAATCCTGGATACACTCAGCAGGTCAAGCTGCATCAGTAGAGACAAACAGAGTTAACATCGCAGATTAATGATCTTTCATCAGTACTGTAAGATATCAAACTAAACAGCTTTTGAACTAGTACAAAGCTGTGGAAAATGGATCAGGAAAGGAACAAAAGGGTATGTGATAGGGTAGAGGGCAGGAGTGTTTAACTTGCAAAAGTGAAGATGGTGCAAGGCAAAAACAGAATTACCTGGAAAAACTCAGCAGGTCTGGCAGCATCGGTGGAGAAGAAAAGAGTTGACGTTTCGAGTCCTCATGACCCTTCGTGATTGAAGGTATAACCTCATCCGAAATCTAATGGCCCCAAACACGCCCAATTCTAAATCCTTTAACGCATTGGTAAACCTCGTGAAGACACATTTTCAGCCGAAGCCATCTGTAATGATGAAGAAGTTTAAGTTTAACGGGTCCTGGGAGAGTCCATCATAACCTATATAGTGAAGTTGAAGCAGTTGATTGAGCACTGCAACTTTGGAGATACACTCAATGACATGATGAGGGACTGGTTGGTTCGTGGCATTCACGACGATGCCATTCAGTGCCATTTACTCGCAGAAGTTAACATCGGTTTGAAGCAAGCCATGGAAATAGCGCTAGCCATGGAAATTGCTGCAAGGGACTCACAGGTCTTACAGAGTGTGCAACATGTTGGGGTGAGTTCATTCAGTTGGGGTGAGAACATGCCATCAAGTGTGGCGCGAAAACCAGACAGACAGCAGCAAAGCGAGAGTCTTTCTCTGCTGCTTGAAAAATGAAAAGGCCTAATGGAAGCATTTCAGCAGCGAGTCCAAAGTTAATTTGTTACAGATGTGGGGGTAACCATGTACCGGTAACCTGCAGATTCAAGAAGGGAGAATGCCATTACTGCTACAAAAAGGGCATGTTATAAAGCAATGCAGGGAGAAATCAAGACAGCCTATCAGGCAGCAAACCAAAATGATTGAAGTACATAATACAATCGAACCGGAAGCTGCCTGTACTGATATCTATTCCTTATACAATGTCAAGCAGTAAAAACTGAACCAATAACTGTTACCATTCAAGTGAAAGGGAAGCCTCTAATCATGGAGGTGAATATGGGAGCTTCGACCACACTGGTGGGAGAACACACATTTAAATACCTAAATGAAGGTACCCAGCCACTGAATCTGGAGCAAAATATGGCTCACTGAAGACATACACCGGAGAGTCAATGAAGATAAAGGGCATCGCCACAATAACTGTGTTCAGTAGGCAACAGCTTCCAATGATCATAGCGACAGGTGAAGGACCTAGTCTTCTGGGCTGTGACTGGTTAAAAAAAATTAAGCTCAACTGGTCTGAAATATTTCAAGTGAGTATAGGAGGAATTCTAAGCTGTTAAGGAAATACGACAGTGTATTTGGGACGAATTGGGAAAGATAAAAGGCTTACAAGCAAATATATACGTCAGTTTGGAGGTGACGCCCCAGTTCTTTAAGGCCAGACCTGTGCATTAAAGGAGAAGGTGGATGCAGAATTGTGCCACTTAGAGAAGTTAGGCATAATGCAGCCACTCCAATTTTCAGAATGCGCAGAGCCCATAGTCCCTGTGATGAAACCTGATTAAACTATTTGCATTTGCGGGGACTACAAATTAACTGTGAATTACAAATTAAACATGAATAAGGCTGCTAAATTAGGTAAATATCCTATCCCAAGGACTTGTACACAAAGCTAGCTGGAGGCAAAACCTACACCAAACTGAACATGAGCCATGCACACCAACAGCTAGAGCTAGATAGTACATCTAGAGGTACGTAACCACCAACACGCCCAAGGGCCTGTACCAATACACCTTTGGTGTATTATCTGCAAGTCCGATCTTCCAAAGGGCCACGGAAAATTTATTGCAAGGACTTTCCATAAGACCATAAGGCTAGGAGCAGAAGTAGGCCATTCGGCCCATCAAGTCTGCTCCGCCATTCAATGAGATCATGGCTGATCTGATAATACTCAACCCCACTTTCCTGCCTTTTCCCAATAACCCTTGATTCCCTTACTGACTAAAAATCTGTCTATCTCAGCCTTGAATATACTTAATGACTCAGCCTCTACAGTCCTCTGCGGTAAAGAATTCCACAGATTCACTACCCCCTGGGAGGAGAAATTCCTCCTCATCTCTGTTTTAAACGGGCGCCCCCTTACTCTGAGATTATGCCCTCTGGTCCTAGACTCTCCCACAAGGGGAAACAACCTCTCAGCATCTTCCCTGTCAAGCCGCCTAAGCATCTTATCTGTTATCTCTCATTCTTCTAAATTCCAATGAATACAGGCCCAACGTACTCAACCTCTCATTAGAAAATCCCGCCATACCCAGGATCAACCTAGTGAATCTTCTCTGGGCTGCCTCCAATGCCAGTATACCTTTCCATAGATAAGGGGACCAAAAATGTTCACAGTATTCTAGATGTGGTCTAACTAGTGCCTTGTATAGTTTTAGCAAGACTTCCCTATCTTTATAACCCATTTGCTTTGAAATAAAGGCCAACATTCAATTTGTCTTCCCTATCATCTGTTGAACTTGTATGTTAGCTTTTTGGGATTCATGCACAAGGACTCCGAAATCCCTCTGTGCTGCAACCTTCTGCAGCGTTTCTCCATTTAGATAATATTCAGCTCCTCTATTCTTCCTGCCAAAGGGTATAACCTCATTTTTCCTACATTATATTCCGCCGAGTAGTCCTGAACACAGGGTCAACGAAATCAGTTTCTATTGGGTTTGAATTCTTCAGCTCCCTGAGGCAGCCCTCTGCCTTCAGGGAGCTTTCAGTGAGTGCTCCCCAGCACCTGCGCTGACCTAAGTGCTCACCCTCCTCCTGCCACCACCTCAGCAGCGCTGAGCATTTCAGTTTGTTTTTCACACTGGCTGGCCGTTAATTGGCCAGCCAGCTTGAAATCTTGGTCAGGGGCTGATCGTGGTTCACGGTCCATTCCCCAACCGGGCGATCGTGCCTGCCTGCTGAGCTGAAAATTTAGGCCTCTGTGCAGTGTTTCCACTTCCATTCCCCCTTCCAGCATCAATCCTCTCATGGCACAGCCACACTTCCCTCCTAGTAAAGAGCTGGGGAGTATTTTGCTGCAGATCAATGGGTGCTGAATGGCCAAGGTGAGGGTATCTGTTGCCTTATTTAAGGTGGCATTCAATGTGTGTAAACCATTGACGAATGCCTACATGTGCTTGTGTTATTGCCACATTTGAGAGCGTTCTTTCCATAGGCAAAGACATCACCCAAAAAACTTCAACATACCACTCATGCTTGAAACAGACTCCTCCAATTTCTCTGCAAGCATGCACTGTGTGGCTGGAAAGCCTGCCAGTACATCGGACACTGCTGCTGCTTCACAAGTAGTCTGTTCATCAACAGCCCAATTAAAGCATGTGTTCTGTGGAAGGGTCATGAGGACTCGAAATGTCAACTCTTTTCTTTTCCACCAATGCTGCCAGACCTGCTGAGTTTTTCCGGTTAATTCTGTTTTTGTGTTCAACTGAGCATGGCTTTGAATATCTCGCCCCCTTCAACACTGACTCTCTACTGGTCTCCCTGTCTCCAACATCTGTTCAAGCTCACTTGTGAGCATCAACTGCCAACCATCTTCCTTACAGGTCCCACTAAACTGAGCTGGTACATGGTTAGAATGTGACTTGTGATGGTGTACCCTGAGAGGGAGTGACCTCCTCTCAGGAGTTTACCGCAGCAGCTGCCAGCTGGATCACCTCAAGTGGCACATGTGACGGGCCCGTGGGAGATAAAAGGCATGAATGACTATGATCAACGCAGGCAAGTTTGATGTTATCGTTATGCACATTATCATATTTCACTCACTGTTGACATCAAGTTCATATGAGTGAGTGTTGTGGCTGTAAGAGTTTTAATTCTGCCACCAGGTAGCTGGGAGGGCCTCAGCTCCCCATCTCCAACAAATAGGCATGCTGAGATTCCACTTATTTCACCTCTGCACTTGGTAGCTGTGAGATATGGAGAGGATTCACCTCAGATTTTCTCTCTCTCATAATCTGTGCTCTTTTCTTCTCTCTTCTTCTGTAAGAATGGAAAGAAGAGACCTGAGTGAAAGTGATGTCATGTGCTGAATGAATGTATGGAAAACATTTGTTGAGGGTGACTATGAGGGAGAGGATGACAGTGAAGACCAGTAGTGAACAGACAGGTGGGGATGTGAGAAAGTGTACAGATAGAGAAGGGTGAGTGTATTTCCATGGTGAGTAGGTTTCAGGAGTGATATGCTGATGTTGGTTTGAGATGGTGGAGTGAGGAGGTTGAGGTGATATGCACAGGATGCAATTTAATGCGCCATTGACCTCACCTTGTCTGCCCTGCTTGGGCCATTGAACTTCTTCCTATTATATCCAGGAATATGGCACCACACTTCTGCTGGTGACCACCTTCCCTGCTACCAACCATGCCATCTTTCCCTATCACTAGAGAACAGTCTATCACCCTGGCTCCTCGCAGCCCCCAGCAACACATGCAGGGAGGCATCACTGAACCAAGGCACAGCCTTTGCCATCCTTAACTCCACTCTCTTAATTTCTTCCCTTGGCTCCCAAGTACAAACTCACTCAAATTGCAACTTTGGTGTGCCCCTTTAAATCCTGAAGTTGAAGCCATGGGAGTCGTCATCACACTCACTGACTCTAACTGATCGGGAAACCTGGAAATGACATGGTCATGCAGTGACTGAGTTAAAATGCCACTGACAGGCGCACTGCACTGATCCCTGGGCCAGGATTTTACAGCCCCGCCGCTGCCTGTCTCTCCCTGGTGGATTTAGTTCGGTGGGACCGTAAGATCCTGCCGGGCGGGAGGGGCTATAAAATCCTGGCCCTGGGTTTTCTGCAAACCACTAGAGCACTTGGATGAGGGAAGTGATTATACTATCGCCAAGTTGCGGATGACACAAAAATAGGTGGGAAGGCAAGTGGTGAGGATGACACAAAGAGCTTACAAAGGGATATAGACAGGTTGGGTTAGTGGACAAAAACTTGGCACATGGAATATAATGTGGGAAAATGTTAGGTCATGCACTTTGCCAGGAAGCATAGAGGAGCTGAATATTATTTAAATGGAGAAAGACTGCAGAAAGCTGCAGCACAGATAGGTTTGGGGGTCCTCGTGCATGAATCGCAAAAAGCTAGTATACAAGTTCAGCAGGTAATAGGGAAGGCAAATGGAATGTTGGCCTTTATTTCAAATGGAATGGAGTAGAAAAATCGGGAGTCTTGGTATAATTAAAGAAGTTAGCATAGAAAGGGAGGAGGTTCTAAGTGATCTGGCAGACTTAAAAATAGATAAATCTCCAGGCCCGGATGAAATATATCCCAGGTTGTTGAATGAGGCAAGGGAGGAGATAGCAGGGGCGCTGGCAATAATTTTCAATACCTCTCAGGCCACAGGAGAGGTGCCAGAGGACTGGAGGACGACCAATGTGGTACTGTTATTCAAGAAGGGAGGAAGGGATAAATCAGGGAACTACATGCTAGTCAGTCTAACCTCAGTGGTAGGGAAACTATTGGAAGCAATACTGAAGGACAGAATTAATCTACACTTGGAGAGGCAGGGATTAATCAAGGACGGTCAGCATGGTTTTGTAAAGGGGAGGTCATGTCTGACCAGTTTGATTGAATTTTTTGAAGAGATGACCAGGTGTGCAGATGAGGGCAACACATTTGTCGTAGTCTACATGGACTTCAGCAAGGCTTTTGATAAGGTCCCGCATGGGAGACTGATAACAAAGGTAAGAGCCCATGGGATCCAAGGCAATTTGGCAAATTGGATCCAGAATTGGCTGAGTGGCAGGAAGCAGAGGGTGATGGTTGAGGGGTGTTTTTGTGATTAGGTGCCTGTGTCCAATGGGGTGTTGGGTCCCTTGATGTTTGTGCTTTATATAAACAATTTAGACTTGAATGTAGAAGGGTTGATCACTAAGTTCGCGGGTGACACGAAAATTGGTGGGGTGGTAACTAGTGAGGAGGATAGCCTTAGATAACAGGAGGTTATAGATGGGCTGGTCAGATGGGCTGATCAATGGCGAATGGAATTTAATCCGGATAAGTGTGAGGTGGGGCAGGACAAACAAGGCACGGGAATACACGATGAATGGTAGGATCCTGGGAAATACTGAGGATCAGAGGGATCTTAGTGTGCATGTCCACCGGTCCCTTAAGGTAGCGGGAAGGTAGATAAGTTGGTTAAGAGGCATATGGGATACTTGCCTTTATTAGCCAAGGCATATATAAGAGCTGGGAGGTTATGCTGGAACTGTATAAAATGCTGGCTAGGCCACAGCTAGTGTTTTGTGCTCAGTTCTAGAATCCACATTATAGGATGTGGTTGCACTAGAGAGAGTGCAGAGGAGATTTACCAGGATGTTGTCTAGGCTGGAGAGTTCTAGTTATGAGGAGAGAGATTAGATAGACTGGGATTATTTTCCCTAGAGCAGAGGAGATTGAGGGTGGACATTATTGAGGTGTATAAAATTATGAGGGGCATAGATAGGGTAAAAAGGAACAAACTTTTCCCCTTGGTGGAGGGATCAATAACCGGGGACATAGATTTAAGGTAAGGGGCAGGAGGTTTAGAGGGGATGTGAGGAAGAATTTTTTCACCCAGAGGGTGGTGGGAATCTGGAATTCACTGCATGAAAGGTTGATAGAGGCAGATACCCTCATAATATTTAAGAAGTATTTGGATATGCACTTGTGATGACATGGCATACAAAGCTATGGGCCTAATGCTGAAAAATGGGATTAGAATAGTTAGGTACTTGTTTGACTGGCACAGACTTGATGGGCCAAAGGGCCTTTTTCTGTGCTGTACACCTCTGTGACTCTTTGACTCTAAAAAGCCACTAGCTAGACCACATCTAGAATATTATGAACAGTTTTGGTACCCTGATCTAAGGAAAGATATACTGACATTGGAGGCAGCACAGAGAAGGTTCACTAGGCTGATCCCAGGTATAGTGGGGTTTTCTTATGAAGAGAGGCTGAGTAGGTTGGGCCTGTACTCAATGGAGTTTAGAAGAATGAGAGGCAACCTTATTGAAACATATAAGATTCTTAGGGGGCTTGACAGGGTAGTTGCTGAGAGGTTATTTTCCCTTGTGGGAGAGTCTAGGACCAGAGGGCATAATCTCAGAGTAAGGGGGGTGTCTATTTAAAACTTAGATGAGGAGGAATTTCTTCTCTCAGAGGGTAATGAATCTGTGGAATTCTTTATGGCAGAGGGTTGTAGAGGCTGAATTGTTAAGTATATTCAAGGCTGAGATGGACAGATCTTTAATCAGTAAGGGAGTTAAGGGTTATGGGGAAAAGACAAGAAAGTGGAGTTGAGGATTATCAGATCAGCCACCATCTCACTGACTCGCGGAGCAGACTCGATGGGCCGAACGGCCTACGCCTGCTCCTACATCTTATGGTATTTTTCCTTTACCGCCCCCATTTTCCAGTCTCCCCCACCCCCCACAGTCTGTACCTCCCACCCTGGCTCGGACGGCCGCCGCCGACACGGATCTGGAGTTCCAGCGGGCGGTGTGGGATTCCTGCTGGAGGAGGGAGCTGACGGGAATGGCGGTGTGGGCTCTGCACTCCCCGCCGGCCTCTCTGTAAAACGCAAAGTTGGGGATCCTCTTGGTGCCGGTCTCGGCGCTGGCTCCCGGGCTCTTGAAGCCGGAGCTGACGTCCAGCAGCTGCACCTCATGTCGGTGCGGAGCTAGCGGGTAAAACTCGTCCGGAGCCGACATGTCCGGGTTCCAACGGGCGAACGCGACATTATCCTGCTCCTGGAAACTGGTGAAGAAATGCCGGTCCTCGGGTCCCCTCACATAGGGGACCACAGTCTGAGCCACCGCCGCCGCTGGCCGGGCCAGGCTGACCGCCGGAGCCATGACCGCAGCTTCACCCTCGACTTCCCCTTTTGCAAAGCTCAGGGTCCCGCAGCGAGAGAGCCAAATGTGAGGGTCGGAGCTGCTCTGCTCCTGTAGCCGCAGCCCGCGAGGAGAGTCCTGTCGCTGCTCGGCAACCGAGATCATAGAGGCCGGAGCCGAGATCATAAAGGAGCCGGGATCATAGAGGAATCAACCTCCGGCTGGCACGGGGCAAGGTGAAGGAGAGAGTATAAAGGACAGCGTCTCCTGGGTAACAGACAGACACCACCAGAGGAACCTGAACGATCGCTGTGTGGATCCTCACTCTCTGTCTAAATCCCAAGGCGCAGGTTAGCAAGGACCAAGGATAATTGGAGTCAGGGGTACAGCTGGAGTATAACTAGATAAAACCACAGCGTTTACCACCACAAAATACTGGGTAGCTTTCACTGCTTGTTTGGTTATAGCCACACTAGCAATTTTCCCACTTATCTCGCCCCGCTCACTCTGGCTGATTACTTTTTCCTTGCAGTGGCTGGCATGGCAACGGAGCCATGTGGGGTGGACAGCAGCTATCAAAGAGCTACTTGGTAACAGCCTTGGTAACAGCGTAGTGCATGGTACAGTTCAATGAAATATGTGGGTGCACTTCAATTACATCTCATCAAATTGTTGTACTGCCAGTTGGAGATTGGGAGCTTCAGCCATATTGGTTCCTCTCTCTGAAATCCAATTATGATAGATATGGAAGTCTGGGTATGTAAGCATGTGTTTCTCAGTCTGGAAGCAGTCCATGTGTTCATGATGCAAAAACTAGACAACATTCAGGCTTGTGCTGATAAGTGGCAAGTAACATTCATGGTACATGTGCCAGGCAATGACCATCTTCAACAAGAAATAATCTAACCTTCTCCCCTTGATGCTCAATTACATTACCATCACTGAATTCCCCACCATCAATACCCTGAAGGTTACCATTGACAATAAACTTAACTGGACAGCCATAATTACTGTGCCTACAAAAGCAGGTCAGAGGTTGGGTGCTCTGTGGTGAGTAACTCACCTCCTGATTCGGCACAACCTGTCCACCATCTACAAGCACAAGTATCAACTCTCTTTCCTTGGATGAATGCAGCTCTAACAACACCTAAAAAGTTTGATACCTTCCGGGGCAAAGCAGCATGCTTGATTGGCATCCCGTTCACCACCTTAAACATTCACTCCTTCCACCATTGGTGCATAGTAGCAGCAGTATGTACCACCTGTAAGATATACTATAGCAATTTGCCAAGCTCCTTTGACAGCACCTTCCAAACCGGTGGCCTCTACCACCTAGAAGGACAAGGACAGCAGATACATGGGAACACCACCACCTGCAAATTCCCTTCCATGTCACACTATCCTAATTTGGAATCATATCGTTGTTTCTTTACTGTTGTTGGGTCAAAACTTGGAATTCCTTTCTTAACAGTACTATAGGTGTACCTATACCAGACTGCCATGGGCTCAAGATGTTTGCTCGTCTCCACCTTCTCAAGGGCAATTAGAGTTGAGAAACAAATACTGGCCAGTCGCATTCTGTGAATTAATTAAAAAAAAAACTCCTTACAGCATCTAGTGTCCCAAGTGTAAGAATCTCCGTATTGGCTCCATGACAGTTAATTGTCTTCAGGAAGGTGAAAGAGCCTATATCGGTAGCCTGCAACCTGCAACATGATGTTTAGATATCTAAGCACAGTACCATAACTGGCTTAATCATTGCCTGTTGCATAAATCAAGTATCCATGAGATCCTTTGCCAAAAGGACTTGCTTCTCATGAGACTGATTTCCCTTTCCAGAGTAGTCAGTGACAGGCCTCCATCCTAACATTGCCATTCTTTATCCTCAAATCTATCTTACAGTTTGATAAAGGAAGGAAGACTTGCATTTATAAAACACCTTTCATGACTACTGGACATCTCAAAGGGCTTTACAGCCAAAGAAGAGTTTTGAAGTGTCACTGTTGCAATATATGAAACTTGGCAGCCAATTTGCACAGAGCAAATTCCCACAAACAGCAATTTGATAAATACCAGATAATCTGTTTTCGTGATGTTGATTGAGAGATCAATATTGGCCAAAACACCAGGGGTAATTCTTCTTCGACATCCCCCTGAAAGGACAGACGGGGCCTCATTTTAACCTCTCGTCTCAAAGACAGCACCTCTTATGGTGCAACATTCCCCCTGGAATGTCAGCCTTGGTTGTCGTGCTTGCAGAACTTTCTGCGGCTCTAGCCAGTTGTTCAAGAACCGCTACAACACTGGCATCTATACATCAATGTGAAAAATTGGCCAGGTATGTCCTACACAAAAAGCAGGACAAATCCAATTAGCGTCCCATCAGACTACCCTCAGTCATCAGTGAAGTGATGGAAGGGATCGTCAACAGCGCTATCAATCAGCACTTGCTTAGGAATAACCTGGTCACTAATGCTCAGTTTGAGTTCCACCAAGTTCATTCAGCCCTTTCCCTCATTACAACCTTGGTTCAAACATGAACAAAAGAGCTGAACTCCAGAGGTGAGGTGAGAGTGACTGCCCTTGACATCAAGGCAGCATTTGACCGAATGTGATATCAAGGAGTTCTTGCAAAACTGAAGTCAATGGGAATCGGGGGGGAAAACTCAACGCTGGTTGGAGTCAGGCCTATTACAAAGGATGTTGGTTGTGGTTGTTGGAGGTCAATCACTTCAGTTTCAGGACATCGCTGCAGGAGTTGCTCAGGGTAGTGTCCTTGGCCCAACCATCTTCAGCTTCTTCAATGACCTTCCTTCCATCATAAGGTCAGAAGTGGGGATGTTCACTGATGATTGCACAATGTTCATCACCATTTGCAACTCCTTGGATACTGAAGCAGTTCATATTCAAATGCAGCAAGACCTGGACAATATCCAGGCTTGGGCTGACAAGTGGCAAGTAACATCCATGCCACACAAGTGCAAGGCAATGACCGGCTCCAACAAGAGAGAATCTAACCATCACCCCTTGACATTCAAGGGCATTGCCTTTGCTGAATCCCCCACTATCAACAGCCTGAGGTTAACCATTGACCAGAAACTGAACTGGAATACGTGGCTGCAAGAGCAGGTCAGAGGTTAGGAGTCCTGACGCGAGTAACTCACCTTCTGACTCCCCAAAGCTTGTCCACCATCTGGAAGGTACAAGTCAGGAGTATAATGGAATACTCCTCACTTGCATTGGATGAGTGCAGCTCCAACAACACTCAGGCAGCTTGACACCATCAGGACAAAGCAGCCTGCTTGATTGGCACCACATCCACAAACATTTATTCCCTCCACCACCGATGCACAACGGCATCAGTGTGTACCATCTGCAAGATGCAAGAACTCACCAAGGCTTCTTAGATTGTATCTTCCAAACCCACAACCACCAGAATCTTGGAGGACAAGGGCAGCAGACACATGGGAACATCATCACCTGGCAGGTCCCCTCCAAGTCATTCACCATACTGACTTGGAAATATATCGCCATTCGTTCACTGTCACTGGGTCAAAATCCTGGAAGTCTCTCCCTAATAGCACTGTAGGTGTACCTACACCACATGGACTGCAGTGGTTTGAGAAGGCTGCCCACCACCGCCTTATCGATGGCAGTTAGATACGGACAATAAATACTGGCCTAGCCAGTACATTCCATGAATAAAGAAAAAAAACTCTTGGAGTTCTGAAACAAAGCATAAATTTTTCTGGAAATGTTTTATTCAATAATAGCTAAAGCTACAATGGGACTTTGGTATTACTGAAGAAAGATGAGAAGACCAAATTAGTCTTTGGGCAGGATTTTTCGCTTAGCAGGCGGGCGTGGGTCCGACCCGCTCGAGCATAAAATGACACGTGATGATGTCGGGTGAGCATCCCAATTTCATTGCGCACTCGTGCGATATTTAGGTCAGCGGGCGTGCACAGGAGTCGGCAATTAAAAGGTCATTAAAAAGTAATCAAATTAAATTTTTTGCTGCCTGTCCAACATTACAGGGCAGGCAAAAAGGCCAAGCGGCCTTTGCATTTTTTTGCGAAACCTCATCCACGGGGTGGGGTGAGATTTCAATCCTTCATTAAATAAAAAATATTTCATCATAATTTCTAACGTTCCCTTTTGTGACAGAGTCACAAGAGGGGGCATGTTTTTAACATTTTTAAAATCTTTATGTTTAATTTTTGAAATCTTACAGCACCCTGAGCAGCTCTGTGCCTCAGGGAGTTTTTCCACTGTGTGCTCGCGCTCATGCACAAAGTTGCACTCTCGCCCTCCTCCCCCCACCCCCCACACACAGGCAGCGCTGAACACTGCAACACACATCTCACGCTGGCGGGCCAATTAAATTGTGAGTGGCTTCCCGCCCACCCCCAGTTGACAAGGGAAAGAACCTGGCCTTTATGTTTTTTTTGGTCTTTTCCCTCTGCATCTCCAAAAGTTTTCGTGCAAGTTGAAGTTGTCATCAATCAGAACCTCTTAACACTGATATAAATCAAAATTTGGACCAGCCTCCTGTGTGATGTCCTCTAGAGGCTTGCTAACCCATTATAGAGCACTCTTGGAGGTTATATAATGCTGTAAAATCCATTTTTCAAGATGGTAAAGTGTGTGCCCTCGAATCTCTAAATTACTCCATCAATGATGTATCATTTTTGGAAAAGAGTGCTGCAAATCTTCCAAGGACGGTTTTGCTTTTTTACTTGACTAAGCCTCTCAACTACCTTTTAGCAACGTTCCTCTTGACTGTAATAATTGATCCCCGTACCCATCAGACTTTCAAAAAAACAGATTGACGTGTATACAGTGAACTGGCCCCCAGCCTCCCTAACTGGCCCCTGGCCTGCACCACTCCCCAGGGTCCCTTACAGGCCCCTGGCTTACACTCCCCAGCCTCCCCTACTGGCCCCTGGCCTGCGCCACTCCTCAGCGCCCCTTACTGGCCCCTGGGACTTGCTGCTTCAAACCTTGCACTTACCGGGCTACTGATAATGAGGGGCGGTGGAGTAAATGACATGGGGAGGGCCACATTCAAGTTGGAATAACATTGGTGGGGGCAGGATGGTATGAGGGATGGAAGAGTTGGGGGATGTTATGGAAGGGGTTGGAGGGGAGATAGATGGGAGAGGGGAGATGGCATGGAAGGGGGGTTGGCATGGGAGTGGAGGGGGTAGAGATGGTAGGGGAGGAGGGGATAACATGAGAGGGGGAAAGTGAGTGTCCTGGTAGGGGATTGGGATATCTTGGGAGGTATGGAATGGGGAGTGGGATGGCATGGGAAGAAGATGGGGGATGGAATGGGGTTGATATAAGAGGGATGAAAGAAATGAGATGGCTATGGCAAGAGAGTCATGGCATGGGAAGGATAGAATGGCACGGGATGGGATTTAAAGAAGTACTGTTGAAATAAAAATCTTAATTTCACCTCAATTGTTTATCTTTTATTTAAATGTTGGTTATATTTTAATTCAAGCAGTTCTTAAAGATATTTAATATTTTACAGATAAACTCAATGTGTTATGTAATACAGTAATATTGTAATAAAATTATATTAAAGCAATTTTCAGGCGGTTGTCATGAATGATCTTTTAGTCACATGATGTTTTATTTGTAGCCATTGGGCAATTAACCAGAGGTAAATGATCTCTCCAGAAATTACCCTACTGACAGTTTATACCTAAGAGTTTAACAGAAACATTTTGCATAATGTATCAAGTTCTCAGAAACATCCCTGTGGCGATCAAAAAGCCAAAAGTAGCAAATTTTCCTGAATGATTCCAAAGAGAACCCAATAGACAAGCTTTCACATTTTATAATCTTCACTTTAACAATCAAACCAAAATTAGCAGAATTTAAATCTGAAGTAACAGGCAAATCATGGTCAATATATATAATAATTGCACATTAAATAGCAGATACAACAAAGAAAGATCTCACAGATTTGATAGGTAGTCTACTTAACATATATGACAACAATTTCAGCCACAAGGTTCTTCAATGCTTTGATCTTCCTCAGGTAGAATTCCAGATCCTTCAAAGATTTATTCATTAATTATCATCCAACAGCAGTTCCCAATCCAAGTTCCATGGATACAATCTTCAACTAAATGGCATAGTTCTCCAAAACCTCCATAACTGTGTTTACAACAGTCTTTATGGTGTGGATCCACCAGTGATAGCACCATCAGTGATAGCTCTGTGCACTGTATGGCCAAGACCGGTCAGTCAAATACTATAAGTAACAGAAACAGCTACAGCAACCTTATATTTGCCTATTGACTACTCCTGGGTAAGCCTTCATTTTCTTCAGTCTGCCTGTGCTGTACCACTAGGTGCTGTGAGCTCAAATGATTCTGTGTCTTTATTGGTTTCAACCAGTTTCAGTTTCCCCAGAAACCTGAGGTTTCAGTTTCCCTTTCAGTTAGGACCTGACTTAAAACTTACAAACTTTGAAACCAGGGTCAGTGCAACAGACCCAACAGAACATTCAACAAGTCATCTGTTCAGACAATCTCCTACAAATTATGGATCCCATCGTACAATGCAATCGTTAACCTTGGAATTGTAATATTTAAACAAATGCATTTCTGAGAAATAGTAACTTATTAAAGTTACAAATCTTTAGGAATAGAACTGCCTTAAATACAAACTGCCAGAGAAATGATAATTTGACCCAGTTCTAGGCCTGAGGCTTCTGGTTAACAATAATATAATTAATACTCTTGTGTATTTTAAATAGTATATCCCCAGTGTTTTCCTTACCTAATAGAAAAGTAACTGTAGCACATAACTTGAATTCATCATGGTTACAACTCTGCAAGTACAAATGCTTGAGACTTATGGGACTGGAGGTTAAAAATGTGAATACACAATACATAATTAAGAACGTATTCAGTGATGCTGAGAAACCGTCAAAAGCTTCACAGAAGGAATAACATTATTTCAAATTTAAAATTCCATATGGTATATAGCATCTTGAATTTTGTCAAAATGTAATGCTTGGATCAGGTTTTTATAACCTCAGATAAAAAAAGACTACAGATAATTAGGTTCATAGCACAACTGGCATTAGAGACAGAAAATGAATTTGGGAAATCAGCAAATTCGTGGATCTCCAAGATAAAATTAAACAGTCTTCCTGAGATCAAGGATGTGGTACTTGAATTCAATGCAATCTAAAGCAGAAAAAATGTAACGGAGGTTGAGAAGTCATAAATGCAGACTCTGTACAGTGCCTCCCTATACAACAGTGAGCTAATTAATCTTCCTATCGCACTGAAGATGTGCACAAGCACCTGTTTCTTGGATGATGTGGAAATACAGAGGCATTTTGGGGTTCAGGTTGATAAGATTAAAAACAGTAACCCAAGTGGATAATGTCATTAAAAATGCTAATTTTTACTGGGCTTTATGACAAGACATTTGTATTCTAAAATATGTGATGTAATTGTAAATGAACCTTAGAAAGACCACAACTGGAGTACTGTGGGCAGTTACAGTCTCCACATTATTGGGAAGATATTGAGGCAACCAAGGGTACAAAATTGTTGGGGGGAGGGGATGCAGTTTGAGATTCCAACCCCCGCAATGGAATCTGTCAGATCAGATTCACTCAAGTGCTGCCTGGGATGATGAAGTACAAATATGAACAAGGACTTGAAAAACTGGGACTGTTTCATTAAAATAGAAGATTTAAAGGGATGATTTTATTGAATTATTCAAAGATTTAAAGGTTTGATCAGGGAAAATAAGAGACTGTCAGATTTTTGCAGAGTTTGGTGGACTCTGGAGGTCTTTAAAAATGGCAACAGGACCTAATTTTGCGATTACTGTCCCCATTCCCTGTACCAGCAATTTTCCTGGTCTGACAGATTCCATTGCGGGGGCAGGAATCTCAAACTGCATCCCCACCCCCCAACAATTCTCATAGAGTCGAGACAGCTTCTCAAGAATTCGTGGTTCATGGCCCCTTATTGGAGTCGTGAACCATAGTTTAGATTTGGGAACCTTTTAAAATGTATGCTTAAAAGGTCTTACCCATGCCCCAGTGCCACCTCCATGTCCATCCATCCAGTAAGTATTATGTACAGAGTATGAGCCACATAATAATAGTGGCAATTCTTGAAATACTTGTGAAGAAAACATCCATTCAAAATCTTCTTTGAAAAAAACTGCTGCTCTCACAACCCTAAAAAAGTGTTAATCGGATAAAGCCATTATTGCATCAATAACAGAAGCTTTCCCTCACTTCACACCTCTTAATCTTATCCAAATAAACATAGATACATTGAAAAAACAAATCAAAGAAAGAATAATATAACCTCATAAAGATGTCAACCAAGCAAATATCCCACTGCCACATGTCTAAACAGATCCTGGCTAAGCCAACCCATAAGTGAGTCTTAGACATCAGCAAAACATCCATAATGAAGTCACTTCTTTCTGTTGAATCAGTTCCCAGATAGGGTTGCAACAGCAACAGTTATTTTCAAAAGAGATTTTTGAATGAGCTTTTCAAGAATTGTCACTTATTATTTGGCTCATTGGTTCTGTAAATAGTGCATACTGGGTGAATGCATGTAGGGGGCCTGGAGGGCATTGAAGCAGCATATAGGGCATGGAGGGAATAGAAGGTGCAGAGAAGGCATGTAGGGAATGGAAGGGAAGTGGCACATGGAGGGGAATGGAGATGGTGTGGGGGCATGGAAAGGGCATAGAAGGTGCATGTGGTATTGGAGGTGGCTTGGGGGCATGGAGGGCATGTGGTCATGGAAGTGGCTGGGTGTGAGGGGTGAGGATCAGAGGGCCTAACATTCTTTAACACAACTGAGCCAAAGCCCCAGAGAACTGGGGAGGGCCTTCTCAGCAGCACACCTCATCACTAAACTGCCTCTGTGGCCACATTCAACCTGCTGCTGGGGTTGGTGAACCTGACTCAATCCCACCCCCGTCCCCTGGGAGTGAAAATAATGCATGTGGGGTCTATTTATGTGGACTCAGGGCTGCCAAATGGTCAAAATTTCCCAACTCATTAGCAAAAACCCAGCTCACTGTTCCCAGTAATGAGGGAAATAGAACAAGGGAATATTGATATAAGATTAAATATAAGAGATTAGGAAAGAGAGCAAAAGGTTTTTCTTTCCATTGAGGGTTGTGAGGTTGCAAAATGTACTATCAGAATTGTTGACCGAAGCAATGAAAATATCAATACTTTACGGCAGATTAGAATAAAGAGACATGAGAAGAGTGTAAGAGCATGAGATTTGTACAATCGCTCATGTGGAGAAAAATTGCCAACATGAATTAATTGGGCCAAATGGCATGTTACCATATTTTAATTGCCATATATTTCTCTCCTTCTCTCACCTTAAATTTCAAAGCATCCAGCAGAAGAAAATGACTTTCTCAACTTTGCTCAAACTTTGCTTGAGGATGGATGAAGTTGAACCTGCTCAATTGCTTAGGTCAAATCTTCAAGCCTTGGCCTTCTCCGGCTCTGTAGTGCAGCCACCTGATTTCCCTACATGAAGCAGACCATCTTTACTAAGATAAAATAGGTGCAAATGCAATAACTCTAAACTGGAAAGATTGACACTACATATGGAAATCTCCCAATGCCTTCCCTGCCATAGGCAAACAGCAAACTAGGGGTAAAGCTGAAAACAGCCAGCCAGGGAACCTTAATTTAAAATCAATATTTGTGAGCATTAGATTATTAGATTTTTAACAGTGCTATTGGAACATTTTTTAGGGATGCTTAAGCATAGTTTATCAGCTCGTCATTTTGACGAGGATCTTTCAGTACTGCCCTATGTACGATGGAAGGCAGATTTTTCACCATGGCTGAAGATCAACAGGCATTTGAGTGGCAGGACTCCCATTCACTCCAGTGGCCTCCTGCTGACCTAGCCAATTTCCCCACAGTTACGGTCATTTAGCTAAGATTGGTGGGGTTCAGTCCGAATTGCTTCCTCTTGCAATTAACATGGAGAAAGGGGGAGGAAAATTGCGACGGCAGGCCCCATCACTTGCTGCAGCATAGTAAGGCGGGTTACCTCTGGGTCAGCTGAAATAGGGAGCAGAATTTTCCATGCCCATTGGCATTGGGCGTGTTTGGTGGCCTGAGCAGACAATATGGACAGAAGGCCAAAAATTGGTTTCATGATGTGAAACCAGTTTACAATTGTCTGGTCTGCCCGCGTTTCCTGCCATCAGACATCGGGAACTTCATGTAAATCATCTGTGTACCATTATAAACCCAGCTGACCAGAATCATCCTCCCACGCTGGATCATCTGTGCATGTTGACGTGATTGCACATCAATGTGCTTCACAATTGCACATAAATGATGTGGACCTGGTGAGCTGCACTTCACTCAGGGCTTCGAGGTTTGTTTCGGGCAGCACTCGCAATCATCAGTGCCAGGCTTCGCAGGCAGCATCACATCACTTTTAAAGAACTCCACAGGCAGGTCTCTACCTACCAGTTCAGCTATAAGGTGGTGGTGGTATTTCAATGGCTGCAGGGCTAGGGCTTGCTTGGGGAAGGGGGAGAAGTGGCATCAGGCAAGGGAACAGGCTGCAGGGAGAGGGCTGTATGGGGAAATGGTGTATCTCAGGGTGTGTGTGGGGGCACAAGTTGATCTGTGCAAGTGGCCTCAAGATGGTGAGGGCTGAGGAGGCAGACTCCAGTGGAGATGAGGCCAGATGGACATGTGAGGACACGTGTGTGAGAATGGGTGGCGATGTCCCATGAGTTGGCAATGAGTGAGATGCCAGTGAATGTGTGATGGGCTTGAGTGTGTGAGTTTAGAGTGATGAGTTGGTTGCCTTAACATGCTGGCACAAATGAGATCATTCATCCTCTTTCTGCATTGGATGGCCAACATCTTCTGTGCAACATTGGCCTTGACCACCACTGCTATCATCTACCAAGCCAGAGTGGTAATGATACTGCCACCCCTGTGGCCAGAGCAAGGGTAGAGGACATCATGGTAGTCCTCCACGGCATCCAAAAGATGCTTTGGGGTGCACCACTAAACTGGAGTTGCAGTGATCTTGCCTTTTGGGGTCATGTCTCCTTTGTAGCAGTCATGGGCTGGAAACACTGAGAGATGTTCGCGTGGCTACATTTAAATGTGGCCCTCAGCATAATGAAGCAGTGAGGTGATGGCAGGGTGGGCGAATTGGAGCCCACCTGCCATTGAAACGATGTGTTTCCCGGGAATGCATGAATAATGAGGTGGGATTGGAACAATATAGCCTTGGTTCAAACATGGAAAAAAGAGCTGAGCTCCGGAGACGAGATAGGAGTGACTGACCTTGACAACAAGCATTTCACTGAGTGTGGCATCAAGGAGCCCTGACATCCTGGGGGTTACCATTGACCAGAAACTGCACTGGACTAGCCATATAAATACTATGGCTACAAGAGCAGCTCAGAGGCTGGGAATCTTGCAGCGAGTAACTCAACTCCTGATTCCTCAAAGCCTGTCCACAATCTACAAAGCACAAGTCAGGAGTGTAATAGAATACTCCCCACTTTCCTGTATGAGTACAGCTCCTACAACATTCAAGAAGCTTGACACCATCCATGACAAAGCAGCCCACTTGATTGGCACCACATCCACAAACATTCACTCCCTCCATGACCGATGAACAGTGGCAGACATGTATACCATCTACAAGATGCAGTGCAGAAACTTATCAAGGCTCCTTAGGTAGCACCTTCCAAACCCATGACTGCTACCAAGGGCAGCAGATACATGGGAACACCACCACCTGCAAGTTCCCCCCCAAGCCTTGGAAATATATCACAGTTCCTTCACTGTTGTTGGGTCAAAATCCTGGAACTCCCACCCTAACAGCACTGTGGGCAATTAGGGTTTGGCATTAAATGCCAGCGTAGCCAGTGACGCCCACATGCTGCAAATGAATAAAATAAATACGGCGTGACAAGCCACCATTGTGGCTGGAGGGTAAAATGTTCTTTTTCCTGCCCACTAACGCACTTAGTGCAAATCTGGGACAATTCCGCCCAGAGCCTTGGAAATTTATTTCAGGTCAGGGAGTTGACTTGATTGTCTTAGAGAACAGCAATGGTATCACCAGGAACGCATGGTATTCCGATGTTGCTGTGGTACAAAATGCAGGAGGTACACCTTGAAATTTATTTCTGTAATTTGTGGTTTACTTTAATATGACCATCTTTATTTAAGTAGAGTATAGAATATCTGTGCCCACTTTTGATAAGAAATCTGAGATTGGTGAAAGGTGTTTAAGAGTGGGTAGATTTTATGTTCCTGCTCATTCCTGATACACCCAAAATCAGACCAAGAGAGAAAATCTCCCGTTAAGTCATCAGTGTTAATATTGGACATCATTCAAACAAAAGATGTAATAATTCCATTTACAACGTAATGTATAGACAAAGGTGCATTATGAAGCACCTTAATGCACTTGAATTAATGTATTTATGTATGTAATTGGATACATACATCTAAAACCCGTTTGGTAGTCTTGAGCAGTTAATATTGAGATCATGAATTAAATACTATATAATTGAAATCTGATAAGAGCAGCTTCTTAATATTGTATTCTATCTCCCTTGAGGTAAAGGCCAACACTCTATTAGTCTTTTCTGAATACATTCTGTAGCTAACATTTAATAATTTCAGTACATTATTTTGTCCTCTTTCTGTGCTGTGAAAATGAAAATCACTTAACAAATCTGCCATTTCCTTATTATCCACATTATAATTTCACCTGCCTTTAATGAACCCACATTCTCCTATACTATTCTATTTCTCTTAACGTATTTACCAGAAACACCTCTGTCGGTAACTTTGATATCTCTTGCATTTTTCATATTCCCTTTTTGCACCTGATATTATTTTCTTTGTGTTGCTTTTTAATAGCTCTTCCGGTGTGCTAGAGTGCAAGTTTTCCTTGTCTTTGTATAAAGCCTTTTCTTTTAGTTGATACTGTCTATTACTTTATTTGTTGACCACGGTTACTTAACTACGCAAGTTGAGCTTTGCCTTTGTCTTGAATGTACTTGTATTGTACAAATAGTCCTTTGAATACTTAGTAGCTTGAATTCAAAACTATGGTTTGTAACTCTCTCTTTACCTTCTCCAATTTATTATCAATTGCAGTTACATTATGCTCACAATTTGCAGGATGTTTCTTTACTATCAGATCGCTAACCACTTCTAGTTTGTTACGCATCACTAAAATTTACATAAGGTGCTTTGTCTGTTCTAAGTGGTTTTATTCAATAAAATTATCCTGAATATATTCAAGATTCTGTTCTCCAAGTCAATGTGGAAATTAAATTCTTCCATTGTACCAGACTGTTTTTGTTACATGCTTTTCTGATCACCATATTTATACATCTCCCCCATCCTCTACTTCCCCTGGACAGCATCACCACTATCAGGACTTCTACTAACAACTCCAACAGAGTTGGATTCTTTGCTATTCCTTAACTCTATCTATAGGGCCGGATCAATCCAACAGAGGGTGCTGGTGAGAAGTGACTGAAGCATTCTGGGAGAAGTCATCGCAGCCACAGCGACTCAGGAGGGAATCAAGGAGGAACCACTGTCAAAGAACGGAATAGCCCCAAAAATTACATTGCTATAGTGTTTCCATCCCTCCCTCCTCCACAAACCTAAAAAAAGAGAGAGGAAGGGGCAGTGCCTTCAGGAGTGCACCAGACCTGCCTTCTGAAAGTGGATTTTAAAGAAAAAGCAGCTGATTGGCGAGTAAATCCTGGGAGCAGACTTGGAGGCAAAAGCACCGGAACGGTGAATATAAATCTAGCTTACCTTGGGGATTTGCAGCCTTGTCTCTAGGGAGCAGACTCGGAGGGAGGAGCAACGGAGCGGTGACCTCGGGACACAGAGTAACTGAAGCCAAAACTGAAAAAGTGACATCACAGGAAAGCTGTGACCTGATTAGTTGGTAGGAAATCTGCACCAAATGAGAAAAAAAACACTGCAAAGTTAATTAATTAATTATCTAAGTAGAGATGGCTGGGCAGGTGATGTAGGGCTGTAGCTGTATGATGTGGGAGCTGGCAGATCCCATTGTGAGCCACAGTGACCACATTTGCAACAAGTGTTGGTTGCTGGAGGAACTCCAGTTCAGAATTGATGAGCTGCAGTCTGAGCTCCGGACGCTGTGGCACATCCGGGAGGGGGAGAGTTACCTCGACGCTTTGTATCAGGAGGCGGTCACACCCGGTAGATTAAGTACCTCAAGTCCGGTCAGTGGTCAGGGTCAGCAGGGTGTGACTGCAAGTGAGGCAGGTAGAGGGATCCTGTGTTCAGGAACAGAGGAGCCTCAGCTCTTGACCTTGTCCAACAGGTACAAGGTACTTGCTCCCTGTGTGGACGAGGAACAGGGCTGTAAGGAGGATGAGCCAGCTGACCACGGCACCGTGGCACAGGAGGCCATTCAAGAGGCGGGGGGGGGCAAAAAGGCAAGTGGTAGTTGTAGGGGATTCTATAATTAGGCGAATCGATAGCTTCCTTTGTAAGCAGGATCGAGAGTCCAGCATGGTATGTTGCCTGCCCAGTGCCAGGTTGAGAGACATCTCTGACCAGCTTGAAAGGATATTGGAGAGGGAGGGGGAGGATCCAGTTGTTGTGGTCCACGTCAGGACAAATAACATAGATAAGAATAGGAAAGAGGACCTGTTTGGGGATTATCAGAAACTAGGAACTAAATTAAGGAACAGGTCCTCAAGGGTTATAATCTCCAGATTACTACCCGAGCCACGTGCAAATTGGTATAGGAACGCGAGAATAAGGGAAGTAAACACGTGGCTAAAGGAGTGGTGCGGGAAAGAGGGGTTCCATTTCGTGGGGCACTGGCACCAGTATTGGAACAGGAGGGATCTGTACCGTTGGGACTGTCTCCACCTGAACCGATCTGGGACCAATGTTCTAGCGAAAAGGGTAAATAGGGTGGTCAACAGGACTTTAGACTAGAAAGTGTGGGAGGGGGTGGGGGGAGGGAAGGGTAAAACTCCAAGAAGTATGACTAATGGGAAACAAAGCAGCAGGTTAGCATGTGGGGGGTGGATTCAACTTCATGGAAAATTATGAAAAAACTGAAAAGAAAGGAGAGCCCCTGAGAGGCTATTAAAGTCTCCAGAACACAAAATAGGTCAGTGTTTGGAAAGGGCTAGGAAGCTAACTTCAAGCACATCAGATAAAGGGACAACAATGAGAAAGGGGACAGGAAATACAGGACTGAAGGTGTATCTGAATGCACGCTGTATACGAAATAAGGTAAATGAGCTTGTGACGCAGATTGAAATTGGCAGGTATGATGTAGTGGGCATCACGGAGACATGGCTGCAGGAGATTAGGACTGGATGCTAAATATCCAAGGATATACATCCTATTGAAAAGATAGGCAGGTTGGCAGAGGGGGTAGGGTTGCTTTGTTAGTAAGAAATGAAATTAAATCGATAGCAAGAAATGATGTAGGGTCAGATGATGTAGAATTTGTGTGGGTAGAGTTGAGGAACCGCAAAGGTAAAAAAAACCGTAATGGGAATTATGTACAGGCCTCCGTACAGTAGTCAGGATGTGGGGCACAAGATACACCAGGAAATAGAAAAGGCATGTAAGAAAGGCAAGGTTACAGTGACATGGGGGATTTCAATATGCAGGTAGACTGGGAAAATCAGTTTGGTAGTGGATCCCAAGAAAAGGAATTTGTGGGATGTCTACGAGATGGCTTTTTGGAGCAGCTTGTGGGGGAGCCCACTAGGGAACAGGCAATTCTAGATTTAGTGTGTGTAATGAGGCCGATTTGATAAGGAAGTTTAAGGTGAAGGAAGTGACCGTAATATGATAAAATTTACCCTGCAATTTGAGAGGAAAAAGCTGGAATTAGATGTAACGGTATTACAGTTGAATAAAAGCAACTACAAAGGCATGAGGGAAGAGCTGGCCAGAATTGACTGGGAGATGAGCCTAGCAGGAAAGACATGGAACAGCAATGGCAGGAGTTTCTGGGAGTAATTTGGGAGACACAGCAAAAATTCATCCCTAGGAAGAAGAAGCATACTAAAGGGAGGACGAGGCAACCATGGCTGACAAGGCAAGTCAGGGACAGCATAAAAGCTAAAGAGAAAGCATACAATGTGGCGAAGAGCAGTGGGAAACCAGGGGATTGGGAAGCCTACAGAGACCAACAGAGGACAACTAAAAAAAAAATAAGGAGGGAGAAGATGAAATATGAGGGTAAACTAGCCAGTAAATAAAAGAAGATTGCAAGAGTTTTTTTAGAGATATAAAGGGTAAGAGAGAGGCAAAAGTGGTCATTGGGCCACTGGAAAATGACGCTGGAGGAGTAGTAGTGGAAGAAGTAGTTGAAGAAATGGCGGAGGAACTAAATAGGTACTTTGCGTCAGTCTTCACAGTGGAAGACATGAGTGACATCCCCAAAGTTCAAGAGAGTTGGGGGGCAGAGGTGAGTATGGTGACCATTACCAAGGAGAAGGTGCTAGGAAAACTGAAAGGTCTGAAGGTGGATAAATCACCTGGACCAGATGGATTATACCCCAGAGTTCTGAAGGAGATAGCTGAAGAGATAGTGGAGGCGTTAGTGGTGATCTATCAGGAATCACTGGAGTCAGGGAGGGTCCCAGAGGACTGGAAAATCGCTAATGTAACACCCCTGTTTAAGAAGGGAGTGAGGCAACAGACGGGAAATTACAGGCCGATTAGCCTGACCTCGGCCTTTGGTAAGATATTAGAGTACTTTATTAAGGTTGAGATATCAGAATACTTGGAAGTGCATGGTAAAATCGGGCAAAGTCAGCATGGTTTCATCAAGGGGAGGTCATGCCTGACAAATCTGTTAGAATTCTTTGAGGAGGTAACGAGTAGGTTAGACAAAGGAGAGCCAATGGATGTTATCTACTTGGACTTCCAGAAGGCCTTTGACAAGATGCCACACAGGAGGCATGCCCAGTAAGATAAGAGCCCATGGTGTTCAAGGCAAGGTACTAGCATGGATAGAAGATTGGCTGTCTGGCAGGAGGCAGAGAGTGGGGATAAGGGAGTCCTTCTCAGGATGGCGGTCGATGACTAATGGAGTTCCGCAGGGGTCAGTGATGAAGGAACTGAGGGCATCCTGGCTAAGTTTGCAGATGATACAAAGATAGGTGGAGGGACAGGTAGTATTGAGGAGGGGGGGAAGCTGCAGAAGGATTTGGACAGGTTAGCAGAATGGGCAAAGAAGTGGCAGATGGAATAAAACGTGGGCAAGTGGGAGGTCATGCACTTTGGTAGGAAGAATAGAGGCATAGACTATTTTCTAAATGGGAAGAGAATTCAGAAATCTGGAGTGCAAAGGGACATGGGAGTCCTAGTCCAAGATTCTCTTAAGGTTACCTTGCAGGTCGATGCGGTAGTTAGGAAGGCAAATGCAATGTTGGCATTTATTTTGAGAGGACTAGAATATAAAAGCAGGGATGTGCTGCTGAGGCTTTATAAGGCTCTGGTCAGACCACATTTAGAACATTGTGAGCAATTTTGGGCCCCGTATCTCAGGAAGGATGTGCTGGCCCTGCAGAGGGTCCAGAGGAGGTTCACGAGAATGATCCCAGCAATGAAAGGCGTAACATATGAGGAACGTTTGAGGACTCTGGGTTTATACTTGATGGAGTTTAGAAGGAAGAGGGAGGATCTGATTGAAACTTACCGAATACTGAAAGGCCTGGATGGAGTGGACGTGGGGAAGATGTTTCCAGTCGTAGGAGAGACTAGGACCTGAGGGCACAGCCTCAGAGTAAAGGGAAGACCTTTTAGAACAGAGATGAGGAGAAACTTCTTTAGCCAGAGAGTGGTGAATCTAGGGAATTCATTGCCTCAGAAGGCTGTGGAGGCCAGGTCGTTGAGTGTATTTAAACTGAGATAGATAGGTTCTTGATTGGTAAGGGGATCAAAGGTTACGGGGAGAAGGCTGGAGAATGGGGTTGAGAAACTTATCAGCCATGATTGAATGGCGGAGCAGACCCGAAGGGCCAAATGGCCTAATTTCTGCTCCTATGTCTTATGGTCTTATGGTCTTATCTTTTGGATGGTATGGTTTCCCACCCCGCACCGAAAAAGTTGGCAGGGAATGCAACCCCACTCCTGCTGGCTGCTTTGCAGCCATTTAATGCTCCATGGAGAGTTAATTGGCTGGAGTCAGGCCTTCCACCTCCAACTCAGGTTGGAGTTCATCAGAGAGCCACTGGCCATCTGATTGTGCCACATTCATACACAAGTCATACATAAGCTATGCCACTGGGAGTGTGGGCACTGCAGGAACAACATTGAGTCCCACAGATCAGCGTGCCATGAGCTCAGGGTGGAGAGGAGGCCCTGAGGGGTGGTGTTGGGCTCGGAGCCGGGTTGCAGAGGCCAGGGTTAGAGGGCCATCCGATGGGGAGATTTTGGGGATGTTCCCCCTTTGCACCCGAGGGCAGAGCAGGCTAACTAGTCCTGCTCCCTCACACACAGCCCTGACCTCTTCCGGCCAGCCTAAAAGTTGCAGCTGGGTGGACAGTAGCCCTTAAGCGGCCATTAATTGGCTACTTAAGTGCCTCAATTTAAGTGAGGCTGAGCGCGCCACCCTAGGCAACCCCCATCCCCAAAATCTCTGCCAGGTCGGGGGCAGATAGGTAGCAGGAAGAACAGTGGCAGAATTTAACAGGCACCCATCTACAGAGGACTATAAAATTCTGCACAGAATTTCTATTGCCTTCATGAAAACTCTTCTTACTACTGCTGTAATTGTACATCTTATTAATACCGCTACACTCTTCCTTTCCCAATTTCCCTGTCTTTTCTTAAGATCCTTTGGCTTGGAATATTTAACTTCCACTTTTTTTATGTTCATTCACAGCATACAGGTTTTGTTGGCTGAGTCAGCATTTATTGCCCATCCCTAGCTGTCCATGTGGTATTGCTACACCCACAGTGCTGTTAGGAAGGGAGTTCCAGGATTTTGACACAACGACAGTGAAGGAAGGGTGATGTATTTCCAAGTCAGGATGGTGAGTGACTTGGAAGGAAAATTCCAGGTGGTGGTTTTTCCATGTGGCTGCTGCCCTTTTCCTTCTAGATGGAAGTGGTTGTGGGTTTGAAAGGTGATGTCTAAGGAGCATTGCTGAATTTCTGCAGTGTATCTTGTAGATGCTACACACTGCTGCCGTTGTTTTTTGGTGATGGAGGGAGTGAATGCTTGTGGATGGTTTCCAGCTTCTTGAGTGTTGTGAGAGCAGCACTCATCCAGGCAAGTGGACAGTATGCCATCACACTCCTAACTTGTGCCTTGTAGATGGTGGACAGACTTTGGGGAGTCAGGAGGTGAGTTTCTCATCGCACGATTCCTAGCCTCAGTCCTGCTTTTGTAGCCACAGTATTTATATGGCTTGTCCAGTTCAGTTTCTGGTCAATGGTAACCCCCAGGATGTTGATAGTAGGGGATTCAGTGATGGCAAGAGCGCTGGTGCAGTCACAATGGGCTGAATAGCCTCCTTCTACACTGTAACAATTCTCTGATTCTGTGGTAATACCTTTGAACTTCAAGGGGCGATGGTTAGATTCTCTCTTGTTGGAGATGGTCATTGCCTGGCATTTGTGTGGCACGAGTGTTACTTGCGACTTGTCAGCACAAGCCTGGATATTGTCCAGGTCTTGCTGCATTTGGACTGCTTCAGTATCTGAGGAGTCACGAATGGTGCTGAACATTGTGCAATCATCAACGTACATCTGCACTTCTGAACTTATAATGGAAGGAAGGTCATTGCTGAAGCAGCTGAAGATGGTTGGGCCTAGGACACTACACTGAGGGACTCTTGCAGTGATGTCCTGGAGCTGAGATGACTGACCTTCCACAACTACAGCCATTTTCCTTTGTGCTAGGCATGACTCCAACCACGGCAGAGTTTTCCCCCTGATTCCCATTGACTCCAGTTTTGCCAAGGCTCCTTGATGCTGCACTGGGTCAAATGTGGCCTTGATGTCAAGGCCAGTCACTCACACCTCACCTTGGGAGTTCAGTTCTTTTGTCCATGTTTGAACCAAGGCTGTAATGAGGTTAGGAGCTCAGTGGCCCTGGTGGAACCCAAACTGAGTGTCAGTGAGAGGGTTTATTGCTAAGCAAGTGCCATTTGATAGCATTGTTGGTTGATTCCTTCCATCAGTTTACTGATGCTCAAGAGTAGACTGATGGGGCGGTAATTAGCCGGGTTGGATTTGTCCTGCTTTTTGTGTACAGGACATACCTGGGCAATTTTCCACATAGCTGGATAGATGCCAGTGTTGTAGCTGTACTAGAACAGCTTGGCTAAGGGCCCAGCAGGTTCTGGAGCCCAAGTCTTCAGTACTATTGCCAGAAAATTTTCAAGGCACATAGTCTTTGCAGTATACAGTGCCTTCAGCTGTTTCTTGATATCACGTGGAGTGAATTGAATTGGCTGAAGACTGGCATCTGTGAGTTTGGTGACCTCTGGAGGAGGCCTAGATGGATCATCCACTCGGCACTTCTGACTGAAGATTGTACCAAATGCTTCAGCCTTATCTTTTGCACCAATGTGCTGGGCTCCCCCATCATTGAGGATGGGGATATTTGTGGAGCCCCCTTCTTCAGTGAGTTGTTTAATTATCCACCACCATTCACGACTGGATGTGACAGGACAGCAGAGCTTAGATCTGATCCATTGGTGGTGGGATCGCTTAGCTTTGTCTATCCTTGCTGCTTATGCTGTTTGGCATACAAGTAGTCCTGTGGTATAGCTTCACCAGGTTGACACCTCATTTTTAGGTCTGCCTGGTGCTGCTCCTGGCATGCCCTCCTGAACTCTTCATTGAACCAGGGTTGATCCACTGGCTTGATGGGAATGGTAGAGTGAGGGATTAGCTGGGCCATAAGGTGACAGATTGCGTTTGAGTGCAATCCTCCTGCTGTTGCCCACAGTGCCTCGTGGATGCCCAGTCTTGAGTTGCTCGATCTGTTTGAAATCTATCCCATTTAGCATGGTGGAAGTGCCACAAAACACAATGGAGGGTATCCTCAATGTGAAGGCGGGACTTGGTCTCGACAACTGTGCGGTGGTTACACCTACCGATGCTGTCATGGACAGATGCTGCAGGCAGGTTGGTGAGGATGACGTCAAGTATGTTTTTCCCTCTTGTTGGTTCCCTCACCACCTACCGCAGACCCAGTTTAGCAGCTATGTCCTTTAGGACTTGGCCAGCTCAGTCAGTAGTTGTGCTGCCGAGTCACCAAAGGGGTAGAATTTTACTCCCTTTGTGGGGGAGGTTCAGGAGCGGGTGCACCTCTAATCGGCACCCCCAATCAGGGATGTGCCACCATTTTATTTGGGTGGGCCTTAATTGGCCCACCCAGCATGACACCCACTAGGAAGTGCTATGCGCTCCCTGTACGGGCAGGGGTGGGGGAGGATTCCCTGAGCCGAGATTGCACTCTTTCGCATATGCGCGCAAAAGAGTGCCCTCATCTCCCTGAGGATAAGTGCTGCCTCAGGAAGATCAGCTTCACAATAAGGAATCTTAAAAACAGAAAAAAAAATTCCCCTGACATATCCCCTCATGTGACACTGCCAGATGAGTTGGGACATGTCCATCACTTTTAAATACACTTTTATTAAATTTTTAAAAACCTACATGAAACCTCATCCCGCCCATGGTTTCATGCTTTTTCCAATGCCTGCCAGGGCTCCCGGCCTGCTCGCCAACCTTAAGGTGGGACGGGCAGGTCCACTAATCACGTTGATTATTTTGTCAATGGCCTCAATTGGCCAATGACAGGTTGGTGGGTGCACAGCTGATTCTGCTGAGCCCCAGCCAACCTGAAAATTGAAAATGAGGTGGGGTGACATCGGGAGTTTCGCCATTTGTCATTTTATGGGTCGGCAAGCATGCACCGCCCCCTGCTCCTGGCCTTGGTGATGGACATTGAAGTCCCCCTCCCAGAGTACATTGTGTGCCATTGCCACCCTCAGTGCTTCCTCCAAATGTTTTTCAACATGGAGGCGCACTGATTCATCAGCTGAGGTATGTGGTAATCAGCAGGACATTTCCTTGCCCGTGTTTGACCTGATGCAATGAGATTTTGGAGTCGATGTTGAGGAGCCCCAGGGCAGCTCCCTCCCCACCGTATACCACCTCTGCGGGTGAGACAGGACATACCCAGGGATGATGATGGTGTCTGCGACATTATCTGGAAGATATGATTCTGTCAGGACAATTAGTCTGTGATCTCCCAATTTTGGCACTAGCCCCCAGCTGTTAGTAAGGAGGGCTTTGCAGGGTCGACAGGGCTGAGTTTGCCGTTGTCGTTTCTTGTGCCTAAGTCAATGCCGGGTGGTCCAGCCAGTTTTTTAAGGCTTTGTAGCGGTTTGATACAATGTTGCTACGCTACTAGCATTTAACAGTCAACCACATTGCTGGACAGACGAGGTAAGGATGGCAATGTCCCTAAAAGACATTAGTGAACCCAAACAAAAATAAAATTGAAAATAGCTTGAAAAACTCAGCAGGTCTGACAACATCTGTGGAGAGGAACACAGTTGACATTTCGAGTCCGTGTGACTCTTCATCAGAACTAAGGAAATAGAGAAAAGAGATGAAATGTAAGCTGGTAGATGGGGGTGGGACAGTTAGAGCTGGATAGGGGGCCACTGATAGGTGAAGGCAAAGAAGAGATTGCCAAAGATGTCATAGACAAAAGGACAAAGGGGTGTTGACGGTGGTGATATTATCTAAGGAATGTGCTAATGGGGACATTAAGGGTAGCATGCAGGACAAGCAAGTGGCAGATGGCCAAGTGGGGGTAGGGTGGGGGGCAGGAGAGAAGGCGGAGATAAAACAATAGATCGAAATAAATTTAAACATAGATGGGAAAAGAAAAATATATTTTGGAAAATTATAAATTATAGGAAAAAGGAGGATCGGAAAGGGGGTGGGGATGGAGGAGAGAGTTCATGATCTGAAGTTGTTGAACTCAATATTAAGTCCCGAAGACACTAAAGTGCCTAGTCGGAAGATGAGGCGCTGTTCCTCCAGTTTGTGTTGAGCTTGCAAACTGCTGCATTGCAGCAGGCCACGGATGAACATGTGGGTATGAGAGCAGGGTGGTGTGTTGAAATGGCAAGCGACAGGAAGGTCTGGGTCATGCTTGCGGTTACCCAGTCTGCATTTGGTCTCTCCAATGTAGAGGAGACCACACTGCACGAATGCAGCAGACTAAATTGAGGGAAGCGCAAGTGAAATGCTGCTTCACTTGAAAGGAGTGTTTAGGCCCTTGGATGGTGAGGAGGGGCGAAGTAAAGGGGCAGGTGTTGCACCTTCTATGGTTGCATGGGAAGATGCAGAGGGGTTGAGATGTAGGTGGTGATGAAGGAGAGGACCAGGGTGTCCTGGAGGGAATGATTCCTGTGGAAAGCCACTGGGGGGTGGGGTGAAGGGTAGATGTGTTTAGTGCTGGCATCATGCTGGAGTTGGCGGAAATGGTGGAGGATGATCCTTAGAATGCGGAGACTGGTGGGGTGAAAAGTGAGGACAAGGGGTCCCTATCATGGTTCTGGGAGGGAGAAGAAGGTGTGAGGGCAGATGCGCAGGAGAGGGGCCGGACATGGTTGAGGGCCCTGTCAACCACTGTGGGTGGAAAACCTCGGTTAAGGAAGAAGGAAGACACGTCAGAGGAACTGTTTTGGAAAGTGGCATCATCAGAACAGATGCGACGGAGGCGAAGGAACTGAGAGAATGGGATGGAGTCCTTACAGGAAGCTGTGTGTGAGGAGCTGTAGTCGAGGTAGCTGTAGGAGTCGGTAGACTTATAGTGACTATTGGTGGACAGTCTATCACCAGAAATTGAGACAGAGAGGTCAAGGAAGTGTCAGTGATGGACCAAGTGCAAATGATGGAGGTGTGGAAATTGGAAGCAAAATTAATACATTTTTCCAGATCCAGATGAGAGCATGAAGCAGCACCGAAGCTGTCATCGATGTACCGGAGAAAAAATTGTGGGAGGGGGCCAGAGTAGGACTGGAACAGGGAATGTCCCACATACCCCATTAAGAGACAGGCATAACTGGGGCCCATGCAGGTACCCATAGCCACACCTTTTATTTGGAGGAAGTGAGATGTCATTAGTGAACCCAATGTTGGGCTTTTACAGCAATCAACAATGGTTTCATCATTAGACTTTCAATTCCAGAATTGTTACTGAACTCAAATTCCACTATCTGGCATTCAAACCCAGGTCCCCAGAGCATTTCTCTGGGTCTCTGGATTACTAGTCCAGCGACAGTACCACTGTGCTATCGCCTCATGTTAATGGTTAGCTTGCAGCCAGATCTTTGTAATGGTTATTACATCATGCCCTTTAAATTAAATTAATGCAGAATGTTTGGCTAACTGTCCTACTCTGCCAATGTGTCCTGTTGGTCTATTCCTCAGGCCTTTTGACTTACCGGGTGGAATACTACCCTAAGAAAAACGGGTGGGTTTGGCTCTGGCAGGGTTAAAGTCTGAAAAACCTGTTTCCTAACTCAAACTTGCCTCCAGTCTGCCCACTTGCAGCTTTAAATGTCATAGCTTGGAACTTTAAATATGACAATGAGACTGCGCACCTCATTGTCATTCCAGTTTCCAACTTTAACACTGACCAGCTGAACTTTCCAATTGTCAGGAAAGCTCCCTCATGACTTTCTCCCAAGTTCTCCAAACTCACCCATCACCAGGCCTCTGACCACCACCACTATCAGGTATCCAATTTCCCCCTTCCCCAGAATTGGCAGTCTTCTTGTTAGACAACCCCACACTGCTACAAATGGTACACTCCCAATCCCTCCATGATTATGCTTCATGTGTGCTGAGCTGGTCATGTGAACTTTAGCAACCAGCTCCCCTTTCTCTCTCTCTCTCTCTGTCTCCCTCTGTGCAGTCTTTCCCTGTTTTGTTCAGTTAAAGAGCAAATGATGTGCAACAAATTTGTGTCTTCAAAACCCAAATTGCAAAGCCCAGTGAGGACAGCAACTCTCATCAAAATTCAATTCTTCACAGTGCATGGATACAAATTCTAGTTACTAAACAAGTTTTCTGGGGAAGATTGTTGAAAGAATAATTAGCAGCACACATCAAAAGGTTGTGGCGGAATTCAAACATGTAAATTTTACATTAAATAATTAGCTATCAATAGTTTGAAACAAATTTCAATTTAATCATCTTCCACACTTAAAATGTTTTTTTAAATTTTTTTACTAAAGTTGAATTTGTTAAAAATACATAGACATTGCAGTGTAAGGGGTTAATAGAAGAGATATGCTAATGTATGATGTAGACTATGATGTATCTATGACATCAGCAGTCGTGAGCTAGAGACTCTGTATAGCAGACATGCAGCACTCAGAGCAGGCGTGCCTACTCCGCAACCCACCTTTTATATATTGTGCATAAATAAACTTAGTTTTGAGTAACCCGCTGAGTCAGGCTACAGTCCCTCTTCATAAGGTGACACCAATCTAAGCAAGTGTTGGTGCCATTGAAGGAGCACTCATAGACCACAATGGCAACAATCCCTGATCAGACCAACATCCTGAAAGTGTGCCTAAGTGACAGGCTAATTGAAAAAGGGTAGTGAAAGCAGCACTGGAGAAGCAGCCACTGCCCCTACCCAAAACAAAAACAGAATTACCTGGAAAAACTCAGCAGGTCTGGCAGCATCAGCGGAGAAGAAAAGAGTTGACGTTTCGAGTCCTCATGACCCTTCGACAGAACTTGAGTTCAAGTCCAAGAAAGAGTTGAAGTATCAAAAGAGAGGTACAGAAATCTTGTCGCAGAGAAGAACAGAACTTCTTCAAGGAGGTAGGCATTTCTTGAAGAGCAGTGGCAGTCAATTAAACACAGAGATAAAAACAAAAAAACTGTGGATGCTGGAAATCCAAAACAAAAACAGAATTACCTGGAAAAACTCAGCAGGTCTGGCAGCATTGGTGGAGAAGAAAAGAGTTGACGTTTCGAGTCCTCATGACCCTACGACAGAACTTGAGTTCGAGTCCCTACCCTGCATATTTGAAAGTCTCGAGGACCTGAATAAAGCCTTCCATTGGAAGACATGGCACTATAATCTCTTGAAGTACTGAGCAGTCTTGAGTTTCCTTGACAAAGCATAACAACTGCAGGCCGGTTTGTTCCTTTACTTCATAGGACCTATCACAGACCACATCCTTAGCAGCCAAAGGCTCAATGAGACCTCTGCGGATTTTCACTCTGCATTAAAAGCTTTTGACACAGTTTTACTTAATCTCAGGATACGACTTTGGGCAAGCATGCTTCAACCATGGGTCCCACAAACCAAGAGAATCAGTCAGATCACTTCTTACTGCTTTGTGCACCATAGCAAGTCCTCGCGAACAAGGGTCTGCAACAGACAATTGCATTTTCACTCAACTATTTCATGGCACTAGTCATCTCGGTCCAAGTACGTGAATTCAGCCTACCACCCTCCAACACACTGAGACATCAATGAAGTCCACTCATCCTTTAGGCCCGAATGCAGTAGCTCTGGTCACGCAGAAGCCCACCAAACTGGCCAAGAAAGCTGGGATCTGTACTACTGTCATCTTGGACAATTTATGCTGCAATGCAAAGAGACAATGCAGATTGTGAGACTGCCCAGCAGAGGGTGCAGAGTGCTTCCAATGTGGGAGGACAGAGCACTTCAAGTGGTTCTGCTCATTTAAAACCTCTAACAAGCAGAGAAAACAAGAGAATAACTGCAGTCACTGTTCTCCCAGAATATAGACCACAAAAAGACAAATGCCATCTCAGACTTCCTGGGAGAAGTACAAGACCATTGCCAACACTTTTGCTCAGTCACTTCAGTAATCAAAGGGTTTCCAACCCACTATAAGCTCAATATAGGCCCTGGGGTATCCATACTGGCTGATCATTTAGCATGGCTCAACACGGTTCCTGTCCAGTCATCAAATATTAAACTCCAGGTCCAGGGGTAACTAACCTGCATGTCAAACGTCAGTTCACAGCCACTCCATCCCACAAGGAGCAACAGATCACAGAGACCCTCTGCATTCTGCGTAATCAAAGTATCTCTTTACTCAGCAGGAATATATATATACAACTGGGCACCCTACAAAAAATAGATAAGCTCATTGACCGGACATCAGGACTGAATTCCGCCAGGAATTTTCACGACTCTTCCAGGGGCTGGGTAAGCTAAAAAATGAATATCATGTTTCACTGCTCCCAGACACCATGCCGGTGTGCCTATTCACTCCCAGGAGGCTACCACATCATCTACTACCGAAGGTCAAAGAGGAACTTAACTATATGCTGCACAGGGGTCTCATTTCACCGGTCACACAACCAACCCGATGGTGTTCCAGGCTGATTACAGTTCCCAAACCAAATGCTCAATTTAAGCTGAGTGGACTTCACGCAATTAAACAAAGTAGTCCAGAGGGAGGTCCACACAATGGTATCTGTAGACGTCAGCCTGACGAAGCTTGCCAAAAATGTCCTTCTTGCCAAACTCAACACTAATAGGGGTTTTGGCAAATACCTCTCAACCAGGAATCCAGGCTGCTGACAACATTTATCACACACTTTGGCCGATTTTGTTTTAAGCGCCTTCCTTTTGACATCTCATCTGCCCCGGAGATATTCCAGTGCACCATGTTCACAATCCTAGAAGGCAAACAAGGAGTCATCTGACACATGGGTGACATCTTCATCCATGACTCCACAAGAGAGGAGCATGACCATAGGATCTGAGAAGTTCTTAAGGCCCTCCAGGATGCAGGACTGATGCTGAATGACAAGTGTAAATTCACCAAGAACACCATCAAATTTCTAGGCCATATCATCAAAAGACATGGTGGACCCTCACAAAACAAAGGCCATTACCCATTTTCACCAACTGACATATATCACCGACTTCCAGCAGTTCCCAGGGATGGTAAACCAGGTGAGGGTAATCTTGAATTCCACAGAGATTGTTAAAATGCCCCTACACATCCAATGGATTTGCCTTCACTTGATGCTTCCAGGGAAGTTGCAATCCATGGCTAATGCCCTCTCCTGAGCCACAGTATACCAAGTTATTGCCTTGGGTTTCACACTGTGAAGTGGCAGCATTCTCCTCGACTGTAATGAACTTATCTCCACCACGAAGCTCCATGATGTCCAATGAGCACAAAAAATGGATGTGGAATGTTCTCAAGTACTAGAGTTCTGCCTGCAAGTGGCCTAAATATAGAAAATGCTGGAGAAACTCAGCAGGTCTAGCGGCATCTGTGAAGAGAGAAACAGAGTTAATGTTTTGCGTCTGTTTGAGTCTTCTTCAGAACTCTATCCACAGAGTTTCTCTCTACACAGATGCTGGCAGATCTGCTGATTTTTCCAGCATTTCCTTTTTTTAATTTCAGATTTCCAGCATCCACAGTATTTTGTTTTTATTTTAGTGGTCTAAATATAGTCTTGCAGACCAGCTCATCCGTAAATACCATGAGCAATGCAGATACTTGACCTTAGTGGATAACCGCTTAGTTACTGATCACTGTTTGGTGATTCCTAAGTCCATGTGAGAAAAGATCCTCCACAGGCTTCATGGACATCAAGTAGGGATTGCAAAGCATAGAGTACATGCCAATCTGTGTGGTGGCCGGGCATCCATCACACAAGCTGTTCAAGATTTTGTCCTATCCTGTCACACCTACTGCATTAACAGCCAGACACCCACGGAACCGCTGGTGCCATTAGGTTTTCCACACTGACCTTGGCAGTAGTTGGGGCTTGACTTCTCTGATCATCAAAGAAAGACATACCTCGTTGCTGTAGATTATTACTCTAGATGTCTGGAAGCAGGCAGGCTCCAAGCCACCACAGCCAAGTCAGTGATCAGAGCACTGCAGATCATCTTCTATATTCATGGTTTCCCCAATGAAATAATGTCAGATAACGGTCCACAATTTGCTAATGACTTGAAATTCTGGAAATTCAGCCCTGTTACATTATCAAGCCACCTCTAGCTAATGGATTCTCTCCAGCCAAACTACTCATGGGCCAACGTCAAAAAACACATAGGGGAGAATTTTGTCCCTGTCGGGGGGGTTGGGTGGAAGCGGGCGCAGGCAGGCGCATAGCTGATCGACGCCTGCAATTGGCTGCGCGCCACCATTTTACGTGGGCGAACCAATTGAGGCCCTCCCAGAATGACACGCACCTTGAAGCGCTGTGCGGGCAGGAGGAGTAGGCTGAGTCAGGGCATGCACGCGAAAGAGCGCAGAAATCTCCCTGAGGCCTCAGGGAGATTAGTTTGATATTTGGATATTTTAGTAAAGAAAAAAACTTTTTAAGACGTCCCCTCATGTGACCGTGTCACATGAGCTGGGACATGTCAATGAATTTTATTAAAAATTTTTACTAAACTTTAACAATCTTCATTAAACTTCATCCCACCCATGGATGAGGTTTCATGAGAAATGTGAAGGCCGCCTGGGCTCTTTGCCTGCCCACCAACCTTGGACGGGCAGCTCCGTTAATTAGCTTAATTGGTTGTTAAATGGCCTTAATAGGCCCTTGACAGCTCAGCAGGTGTGCAGCCGACTCCGGCACGTGCCCACTGAACTCAAGATCTAAATGGCACGTGGTGATGTTGGTACGCCCGCCCGATGTCACCACGCTTCATTTTATGTGTCGGCCCGCGCTCACCAACCTGAAAATTCTGACCATAGTCCTCTACTGCCTAGGAACCTCCGACCTATTGGGGCAGTAACAACAACGTGGCCTGAAGAGGTGGTGAAGGCTCCACAGTGACTTAGGGTGGGACTTTCTGGCCCTGTCCACTGCTGGGATTGTCCAGTCCCGCCGAAAGCTAATGGACTTTTGGCTGGCTGGTGAATCTCCTGTGGTGAATCCTGCCACCTCAGCGCTGGAAAATCCTGGTCTTAACCCCTAACTGATAGACTCTGGTGGGAGTGGGGGATGGTGGAGGATCTGCAGAGCTAATGTAATATAAATTGTTTGGACATAGTTAACACTGTTATTAAAAAAGTAAAAAGTATACTTGGTGGAGGTGCAGTATAATGGCTTAATAAATAGATACGCTAACAAGTGATGTTGACTATGATGTTTCTGTGACATCAACAGTCATGTGCTAGAGACTCTGTATAACAGATGGGCAGCACTCAAAGGTAGTGTATCTACTAGTAACCACCTTGTATATGGTTTACATAGTGTAATTGTGGTAATTATGGTTTTATGTAATGTGTAGTAGACCTTTAAGAATGTTACAAAAGAAGATCACATGATTTTGTGCAACCAATAGAAGATTAGCGCGGGGTACCTCTGTAGTCAGTAGTCTGAAGTTAGTAGTCAGAAGTATGGAGATAGGATTTGACATGAAAGTGGACATGTGTAGCTGCTGAGTACCTTTGTAAATAAACAGAATGTGTTCTACCTCAGAAGAGTTGTCTGATCAACTTTATCTAAAGTACCAACTTGGTCATCCTGTAACAAGTGTGCAATTAGGATTCACAAGTCCCAACAAACTGGCGATGAGGAAAAAGCAAAGAAAAAGCAAGTATAAAACAAGGATCAAGCAAAGAAAAAATGAGGATAAAGCAAATAAACAACAAACTAGCATCGAGAGTAAAATAAGTTAATGGAAGAAATCAATCTGTACCTTGCATAGTAATTGAAAGTAGGATTTCCAAATCATCGAAGCATTCCCCTCACAGAATTCCACAATTTGGAAGAATTGATCCTTTTGATCCAGCCATGGACGATTGGTCTCATTATATTGAATGCCTCATGTTCTATTTCCAAGTGAAAGAGATTACGGGGGAAGAGAAGAGGCAAGCGATTCTCTTATCTACATGTGGGAATAAAACCTTCGGCTTGATTCAAAGTTTGATGGCACCCAGTGTCCCCTATTTGAAAAACTATGATGAGTTGGTGGACCTTGTGAAAGGTCATTACCAGCCAAAACCCTCAGTAACGATGAAATGGTTAAAGTTTAACTCGAGAAATAGCGCCTCAGGGGAGGCAGTTGCTTGTTATGTGACAAGTTTGAAACAGTTAACAGAACATTGCAAGTTTGGTAGATCTTTAAATGATATGCTCAGAGATTGTTTAGTGTGCGGTGTGAATGAGGACATGATACAGAAGAGATTACTGTCTGAAACAAATTTGGATTTTAAGGAGGCGCTAGAGATAGCACTGGCTATGGAAATTGCAGTAAGGGATTCAAAATCATACAGGGGGCGCAAAATGGCGCCATCCTCCACATCGGGTGGGAAGCCCCAGCCAAAAAGGGAGCGAAAATGCAAATGAGTCAAGAAGCAGGAAACAGCCACAACTAGCAGAAAATTTAAAAGAAATGACTTGGCACTGAAAGCAAGGAATAATTGCAACAGAGACAGAAACAAGCAATCTTGTAACGTTTGGCAATTTTAAAAATTTGAATGTTTTTATTGTCATCGAAATGGACTCATAACGAGACAGTGCAAGGAAAGAATCAGGCAAACTTTCAAATGAAAGAAAAATCCCAGTGAGATCTACAATGTAGAAGAGCCTGAAGCAACAAATCCAGACATTTATCCAATATTTAATTTGAAGGTTGGAAAGACAGAACCAATATACATAATAGTGAAGATAAATGGCAGACCTGTTAAGATGGAATTGAACACAGGAGCTTCCACTGCAGTAATTGGTGAACACACCTTCAAATATCTGAATTATGAGGAACATAAATTTGGAAGAAACTGATGCCAAATTAAAAACATACGCTGGTAAAGGCATCCAAGTCAAAGGCATAAGCAAAGTTCTGTTGAAGAATCATGTGGACTCGAAATGTTAACTGTGTTCCTCTCCGCAGATGCTGCTAAGTTTTTCCAGGTAAGCAGAGTTACTGTCCATTACAGAAACCAGTAAATCAGTAAAACTACCCTTGATGGTAGTAGCAGGCAAGGGGCCAAACCTCCTGGGAAGAAACTGGCTAAAGGAGATTAAGTTAGAATGGGCTGAAATTTTCCAGCTGAGAGCTACTACAAAAATACACCCCAGTCTTCATGGATGAACTTGGGAAGATTCAGGAGCTGCAAACAAAAATTCATGTGGATCCAGAGGCAAACCCACCGATCCATGAAGGCAAGATCAGTACCTTATGCACTGCGGGAAAAGGTCAACACTGAACTGGACAGATTAAAGAAACTGGACGTTATACAACCTGCGCTGTTCTCAGAATGGGCAGCACCAATAGTCTCCGTCCTTAAACCCGACTAAAGCATCCAAATTTGTGGAGACTACAAATTGAAAGTTCATAAAGTGGCTACATTGGACAGAGACCCCATAGCAAAAATCGAAGACCTGTGCGCAAAGCTGGCAGGTGGAACTGCCTACACGAAGATTGGTATGGGTCATAATTAACAACAGCTAGATTTAGAGAAGGCCTCCCAGGAATTTGTCACAATCAATACCCACACAGGGTTGTACTAAGATACTTGTTTGTCTTTCAGTGTCTCCTCAGCTTGAGCCATCTTCCAAAGAACAATGGAAAGTTTAGTGCAGGGACTGCCCCATGTTGTAATTTATTTAGATGATCTTCTGATGAGAGGACTCACTGAAAAGGAGCATTTGGCGAACTTAGAAGAAGCCTTAAAACATTTCTTGCAGGCTGGAGAGCATTTAAAAAAAGAGAAGCGCACATTCCAAGCGAGGGAGGTAATCTATCTGGGTCACTGGGTAGATTCATAGGCCTCCACCCAGTTGAGGAGAAAATGAGAGCCATAAGAGAGGCATCTGTGCCAAAGAATGCCTCAAGGCTCAAGTCATTCTTAGGAATGATCAATTGTTATGGGCGGTTCCTACCAAATTTGTCTACAGAATTGGCACCCTTGCATTATCTACTCAAGAAGAACCAACGTTGGTCTTGGGAGGCATCCCAGAAAGAGGCTTTCATAAAGGTGAAACAATTGTTACACTCATCCAACCTACTAGTATATGATGACCAGAGGAAAGAATGGGCGTTGACATGTGATGCATCCCCCTATGGAGTGGAAGCAGTGCTCTCCCATTGGATGGATGATGGCACTGAACGGCTTGTGTCAAGAATGCTCACCATAGGAGTAAAGGGATACTCACAGGTAGAAAAAGAAGGCCTGTCCATCACCTTTGGTGTCAAGAAATTTCACCAGTACATACACGGACGTCATTTTACAATCGTTTCAGACCACAAGCCATTGCTAGGATTGTTCAGCGAGGACAAGGCTATACCACCCATAGCCTCAGCAAGAATACAGTGATGGGCCCTGATCCTCACAGCATACAAATGCATTTTTGTTCATAGGCCTGGAAATCAAATTGCAAACGCTGATGCACTTAGTCGTTTGCCTTTTACAAGAAAATGATGAGCACGTCCCAGTTCCACAGGGACTTGTTTTACTGTTAAATTTCTTAGATTCCTCACCAGTATCTGCTCAACAGATCAGAGAGTGGACAAGGCGAGACCCAATCCTATCTCAAGTACAAGATCAAGTGCTGCATGGTTGGCCACATGCGCCTGTATCTGATGAAAACAAAACCGTACTTCAACAGAAGATATGAAATAACCAGCTAGGATGGTATCTTATTGTAGGGTGCACAAGTGATAGTTCCTCCAAAGGGAAGAAAGCCATTGATAATTGAACTACACAGTGCACACCCATGAATTTCCTGAAAGAAGACCATAGCACACAGCTATCTATGGTGGCCTGGGATGAATGGAAAAATAGAGAGCTTAGTGAAGAATTGTAGGCAGTGTCAGCAAGTGCAAAATTTACCTTCAACAGCTCCGTTACACCCTAGGAGTGGCCAGGAAGGCCATGGGTATGATTACACATTGACTATGTGGGACCTTTCCTGGGAACAATGTTTCTGCCCATTATTGATGCCCACTCAAAACGGATGGACATATATGAGGTGAAGTCACCAACGCCTCCTGCTACAATTGAGAAGCTATGTCAAAGTTTTGCAATTACTGGTCTACCAGAAGTAGTCATTTATGAGTGCTGAGTTTCAATAGTTTTTCAGCCTCAATGGTATCAGTCATGTAAAAATTTCACCATACCTCCCTTCCACAAATGGACTGGCCAGAAGGGCAGTTCAAATGTTCAAGTCAGGTATGGAAAAGTTAACTGCTGATTCCTTAGCAACTAATTTAGCACGTTTTCTTTTTCATTAAAGAACCACCCCTCACACAACAACAGGTGTCACACCTGTGGAGTAATTGTTGAAACATCATCTCAGGACGAGATTGAGCTTAATGTCAAATTTAGAGGAGAAGGTGGAAAGGAGTCAGGGAAGTCAGAAAACTAGACATGACTGTCACAAGAGGAAATTTAGCATGGGAGGGACGGTATATGTGAAGAACTTTGGAGAAGGATCAAAGTGGTTACCGGGTGAAATAAGTGTAATAACTGGGCCTCTATCTTACCAGGTGGAGGTGAAAGGCTGGGTCATGCAGAGACATGTGGATCATATAAGGAAAAGAGAAACAAATCACCAAGAAATGATTCCATCAGTGCTCACGACCGGGTCAATGTTTCCTGTTGAGAGAACTCAACCTAGTACGGATGTGCCTGATGTACCTACAAAAGTTGAAGAACCAGATTTGCAGATACCCGCCAAAGAACCTGATGTTCAGACAACTCCAGAAAATGAGGTTCCAGACAAGGCATCTGAAGTTGTAGAGCTGAGATGTTCTACAGAAAGACTGAATTTGTAAATTATCTGTGTGAATAATTTGCTATTTTGAGAAAATTGTAATTGGATATGTAAAATGTATTTCTGGGTAAAGGGGAAGGGATGTGGTAATTATGGTTTTATGTAATGTGTAGTATACCTTTAAGAAGGATATTATAAAAGGAAGGTCACATGATCTCATGTAACCAATAGAAGAGAAGTGTGGGCTACTTATGTGATCAGCAGTCAGTAATTTGAGCAGAAGTATGGAGATAGGATTTGATGTGAAAGCACACATGTAGCTGCTGAGTACGTTTGTAAATATACAGATGTGTTCCATCTAAGAAGTGTCTGCTGATCAACTCTATCTATTGTACCAACTCGGTTACCCTGCAACAGTTGTGCAATTGGAATTCACAAGTCCCAACAGTAAATACACTAGTTTTGAGTAACCACCTGAGTCAGGCTACAGTCCCTCTTCATAAGATTCATAACCTAGCACACCCATCAAACAAACACTGAGTGGAATTTTACAACAATGGGATTTTAAGGTCCCAGTGAAGTCAATGGAGTTTAGAATGGCTCGTCGTAGGTTACAGCACAGTCCCTGCTGCAATGGGGCCATAACATTCTGGCCATTAATTCTATCAGTGATTTAATTTTTATTATACCCAAGTAGTGAGGTTTTTCGCTTTTCATATTACAATAATATTCATAGAGTAAAATTATGGAAATTGACAATTAAACCTCAGCAATTTGATGAGATGTTGTGACATTTCCACAAATTCTGATGTGGGGCAAAAGCGATAAGATTTAGCTAATGTTTCCATAAGGGTAAGTTTATTGTGGAGGACTGGTTAGCTCAGCAAGCATTTAAATCAGATGAACACCATCCGCACTGGTTTCAATGCCTGTTTCAGCTGAGGTAGACTCAGGATCTGCCTCCTTGCTCTACCCATAGTGAAAGAAAGCACAGCTCTTTGCCATGGTTCAGCAAGTAATCACCAAGGACCTGTCTTCAGGCAGAGAAATGAAGAAGGAACTTATTGTGATGTGGACTAGGTTGAACTTATTTTAAACTCCACTCCTTGTTCACATTGTATTAATGTAATACAATGTGAGTAACAATTTTAAAAAGGTTCATTCTCAGTGAAATATGCTCTGTACAAACAATATTCATACACCAATCTAGACTTTGTGCTATGTACTTGTCCTTAAAGAAACAGCATTGTGTTAATAATGTATCCTTCATTTGTAAGTTAATCAATGGCACCTTGTTGCTTTGGAGAATCATTTCTCAAAAAATGAAGCCTCTTTTCCTGAGCTCCCCTGCTTCCCCACCCCTCCCATCCTGCCACTTCTGATCAGCTCACAACTATACAATTAGGATTAAGCTGGTCCTGCAGCCTTCACAGACTGACCACTGCCTGACTGGAAGCCAAGTCTGTCCATCAAGCTTGGCATTTGGATGGAAAACTATGTAAAACTCCACAGCATGCAGGAGAATCCTGACTTCCAGTTTTCCTCTGCTTTTCTGACAGCACCCACCTCACTGCACCCCCTCTCCCCTCGATCATGGTGCTCCAGCTAGCTGAAAATTCAGCCCACTTTAAGATTTTCCCTCCAACGCCCTAACTAGACTGAATGTTTCCCCATGGCCCTCTTTACTGTTTCCACAGGAACAGATACCTCTTTGATTGGGGCGAAGACTGTGTCATCTGTCCAGCATTCCATATGGTCCCAGTGTCTCAGAAACCTGAAATCTCCCATCAACAGCATCTTTCCAGCCATGTGTTGACAACCTGAATGTCTCCTTCCCTACAGTCCAGCACAGGGTGGCTAAGTGGGTAGTTGGATCGGGTGTAGTCAGGTCGGGTCATGGGTTGGTAGTCAGGTGAGGGGGTTAATCGGCTCTCAGAGGAGTAGTTTGGGGTTCAAGGAGTAGCCAGGGGTAGTCGGGAGTCAAGTGAGAAGTCAGGGGGCCAGTGTGAGTGATTGTGGGTGTCAGTTATGTAGTTATCCAGTGTTAGACTAGGGGCAGAATTTTGCCGTTGGCGAGCAGGGGGCAGGGCCTACTTGCTGACATGTAAAATGCTGCAGGATGACATTGGGCGGAACCCCCAACATCATCCCGCCCCATTTAAATTTTCAGGAAGGCAGGGCTGCAGCAAAATCAGCTGCGGCTCTGCCGACCTGTCAATGGCCAATTGAGGTCATTGTCAGTATCATTTAAACAATTAAAGGACCTGCCCATCCAACCTTTAGGTTGGTGGGCAGTCCAGGAGCCCCGGCGGCAAATAGAGAAAACATGAAACCTCTTCACATTGTCACATGAGTAGGACATGTTAAGGAATTTTTTTTCTTCTATTTTTAATATTTTTCAAAGTGTCAGCGATCTCCCTGAGGCAGCACTTAGCCTCAGGGAGATGTGTGCTCTTTCATGAGCATGCTTGAAAGAGCACACTCTCGCTTTTAGGGAATCCCACCCGCCCGCACAGGAAGCACATAGCGCTTCCTGCTGGAGATCACGCTTGGTGGGCCTTCACTGGCCTCCCCATGTAAAATGGCGGCATGGCCCACTTCGCTGGCGGGGATCGGCTCCCTGCCCGTCAGAGATTGGGTCAGGCCCGTTTGCCCAACAGGCAGAAAATTCAGCCCAGTGGGTGAGAGTGTGACCAGTGCTAAAGTGCAACCTCAATAGTGTGAGAGTTTGGTGAGCTGAGGGAAACTTAAATATCTTTCTAAAAATCTAATACTGTTTGTTTTTAACATTTAACTGCAAGTACTTTTTAAATTCTAAGTCTCATCCAGGGTCCTAAGCAGGGAGGTAGAATCTATTCACTGGTAGCAACTGAAATAGTTAATTAAGGAAACTAGCATGAATTGGTCTTGCTGTGCCTGGGCTCAGGTAGTCCCTCTGTTTCGAACATATAAATTCAGACATTCTCAGCGCGACCAGCATTGGAGTGTGACCTCAACGTGGTGTGAGAGTTTGGTGAGCTAAGGGAAACTTAAATATCTTTCTAAAAATCTACAAAAGTAGGGAGGTTATGCTTCAGTTGTATAGAGCACTAGTATGTAGATTTGGACACATTCACAGAGGGCCCTCGGGAGCAGAGGAATTGCCCATTGGAGGTTGAAACTTCCCGGGTAATTCCCACATAGGTCTATACGTCAGGACTTCCACAGTGACAACATACATATGTGCAAACATTTAAATTGAGAGCAGGAGTAGACCACTTGGCCCTTTGAGACTGCCTCACATTCAATAAGATTATGGCTGACCTGATTTTAATCGGAACTCCACATTCCTGCCTACTCCAATAACCTTTTACCTCTTGCTAATCAAGAATCTATCTACCTCTGCCTTAAAAATATTCAAGGATTCTTCCTCCATCACAGAATCACACAGTGCAAAAGAGACCCTTCGGCCCATCGAGTCTGCACCGACACGTTAGAAACACCTGACCTACCTACCTAATCCCATTTACTGGCACTTGGCCCATAGCCCTGAATGTTATGATGTGCCAAGTGTTCATCCAGGTACTTTTTAAAGGATGTGAGGCAACCTGCTTCCACCATCCTCCCAGGCAGCTCATTCTAGACCGTCACCACCCTCTGGGTAAAAAGGTTTTCCTCACATCCCCCCTAAACCTCCTGCCCTTCACCCTGAACTTATGTCCACTCGTAACTGACCCTTCAACTAAGGGGAACAGCTGCTCTCTATCCACCCTGTCCATGTCCTTCATAAATTTGTACACCTCAATCAGGTCACCCTTCAGTCTTCTCTGCTCCAACGAAAACAACCCAAGTCTATCCAACCTCTCTTCATAACTTAAATGTTTCATCCCAGGCAACATCCTGGTGAATCTCCTCTGCACCCCCTCCAGTGCAATCACATCCCTCCTATAATGTGGCAACCAGAACTGCACACAGTACTCCAACTGTGGACTCACCAAGGTTCTATACAACTCCAACATGATCTCCCTACTTTTGTAATCTATGCCTTAATTGATAAAGGCAAGTGTCCCATATGTCTTTTTCACCACCCAACTAACATGCCCCTCTGCCTTCAGAGTTCTATGAACACACACCCCAAGGTCCCATTGTTCCTCAGAACTTGCTAGTGTCATGCCATTCATTGAATACTTCTTTGCCAAATTACTCCTTCCAAAGTGTATCACCTCACACTTTTCAGGGTTAAATTCCATTTGCCACTTATCTGCCCATTTGACCATCCCATCTATGTCTTCCTGTAGCCCAAGACACTCAACCTCACTGTTAACCACCTGGCCAATCTTTGTGTCATCCGCAAACTTACTAATTCTAACCCCCCCAACCCACATAGTCATCTATGTCGTTTATATAAATGATGAATAATAGGGGACCCAGCATAGATCCCATGGGAAGCCACTGGACACTGGCTTGCATTCACTAAAGCATTCTTCTGTCATCACCCTCTGTCTCCTATAACTAAGCCAATTTTGAATCCACCTTATCAAATTACCCTGTATCCCATGTGCATTTGCTTTCTTTATAAGTCTCCCATGTGGGACCCTGTTTAAAGGCTTTGCTGAAATCCATATTAACTACATCAACTACACTACCCTCATCTACACACCTGGTCACCTCCTCAAAACATTCAATCAAATTTGTTAGGCATAACCTCCCTCTGACTATCCCTGATCAAACCTTGCCTCTCCAAGTGGAGATAGATTCTCTCCTTCAGAATTTTCTCCAATAGTTTCCCTACCACTGACGTGAGACTCACTGGCCTGTAGTTCCCTGGCTTATCTCTACAACCCTTCTTAAATAGTGGAACCACATTAACTGTTCTCCAATCCTCTGGCACCTCCCCTGTGGCCAGAGAGGAATTAAAAATTTGGGTCAGAGCCCCTGCGATCTCCTCCCTTGTCTCCCTCAGCAGTTTGGCATGCAAATCATCCAGACCTGGAGACTTGTCCACTTTTAAGCCTGCCAACACCCCCAACCTTTGAGGAAGAGAGTTCCAAAGGCTCACAGCGCTCTGAGAAAAAAAAAAATATCCTCAACTGTTTTAAATGGATGACCCATTATTTTGAAACAATGACCCCTAGTTCTAGATTTTCCCACAAGAGGAAACAGCTTCTTAGGAACTAGAGGTAATTTAAGTTATATTTGTATTTGTGGGGGTTAGGAAAGAGTTTTAGCTTTAAGTTTAGGTTTAATTTGTATTTCTGTATTGGTGTTAAGAAAGGGAGGAATTCAGTTTTAGTTTCACTTTAAAAGATGCCTGCATTATAATAAGATTTTCTGACTCTTGAAGGGGAGTTGCCGAGCAATGGGAGGCCCACACAGAGACAGGGAGAAACCAAAAGCAGTTTGAGCTCAGCTGGTGATTATGCTTTAAGGTGTAGGAAGCAGTTTAAGTCTGGCTGACATATTAGCAGATTGCTGATGAAAATAAGTCTAAGAATCTTGGATAAGTTCCTCTAAAGTTGAAGTAACAGTGAATGTCGAGTTCTGCATCTTAAGGGAGATGCCAAGTTGTCAGCAATCTACTGGGAGAGGGAACTGCAGGGACCAGGTCCTAAAGGAAAAAGATAAAGGCCCCAAGATACCCTTTAAGTTAAGTCAAAGGACAAGGACAGGAATTTGGATTCAGTAGAAGTGCAAGTAAGGAATAGAGTGGAAGGCTCCAAGATTAAAGAAAGAAAGCTGCAGGATGCAAACTTAAAGCAAAATAGGCTTGCAAGGAGCCAGAAGACCCAAGGAGACAGCTATGGGCATGTGAAGCAGTGGTTTTCTGTTGGCATGGCTGAGTCTGAGAGAGAAAGCGTGGAAGAAAGCTGGAATGTTTCTGGTGACCCAGGGGAGAGCAACATCGAAAGGAGAGTTCAGAATCCTGGAGGTGGACCATTGTGGAAGGCATCTGTGAGAAAGCATCATTTGGGAAAAGATTCCAAAGTGAGTTCTTTGATGGTGGAGATTGGAAACCTTCATGTGAAAGACGGAGTTCAGTGAGACTGGTTGGCTCACGGTGTGACAAGCATCTGGGGGGAGTTGAGTGGAGATCCATAGCGTCTATTTGGGGTGGCATCTGTCACTTGGTTTCCAGTGTGGTGTGCCTGACCACAGATCGCCTATTGGTTTACATGGACTGTGAATTTACTGTGAACATTAGAGTTGAGATAGCTTTTGTAACTTAATAAGTTATCCTTATATAGGAGTATTGTAACATAGTTCATTTTTTCTTGTTTAATAAATGTTTTATTCTTTTGTTAAAAATTCATCAGCTGACTCTCATGACTGTTCAGTAGCTACTCTCCATGTTTCTAAACTAAAAATAAATAAATAAATCTATCAAACTGGGTTCCTTTAAGAAGGGAGTGAAGCAAAAGACGGGAAATTACAGGCCGATTAGCCTGACCTTGGTCGTTGGTAAGATTTTAATTTCATTATTAAGGATGAGATTTCAGAATACTTGGAAGTGCATGGCAAAATAGGGCAAAGTCAGCATGGTTTCATAAGGGAAGGTCATGCCTGACAAATTTGTTAGAATTCTTTGAGGAGGTAACGAGTAGATTAGACAAAGGAGAGTCAATGGACGTTATCTACTTGGACTTCCAGAAGGCCTTTGACAAGGTGCCGCACAGGAGGCTGCTCAGTAAGATAAGAGCCCATGGTGTTAGAGGCAAGGTACTAGCATGGATAGCAGATTGGCTGTCTGGCAGGAGGCAGTGAGTGGGGATAAGTGTGTCCTTCTTAGGATGGCGGCCGGTGACTAGTGGAGTTCCGCAGGGGTCAGTGTTGGGACCACAACTTTTCATTTTATACATTAATGATCTAGATGAAGGAACTGAGGGCATCCTGGCTAAGTTTGTAGATGATACAAAGATAGGTAGAGGGACAGGTAGTATTGAGGAGGCGGGGAGGCTGCTTAAGGATTTGGACAGGTTAGGAGAATGGGCAAAGAAGTGACAGATGGAATACAATGTGGGGAAGTGTGAGGTCATGCACTTTGTTAGGAAGAATAGAGGCATAGACTATTTTCTAAATGGGGAGAGAATTCAGAAATCTGGAATGCAAAGGGACTTGGGAGTCCCCTAGTCCAGGATTCTCTTAAGGTTAACTTGAAGATTGAGTCGATAGTTAGGAAGGCAAATGCAATGTTGGCATTTATTTCGAGAGGACTAGAATATAAAAGCAGGGATGTGCTGCTGAGGCTTTATAAGGCTCTGGTCAGACCACATTTAGAATATTGTGAACAATTTTGGGCCCTGTATCTCAGGAAGGATGTTCTGCCCTGGAGAGTGTCCAGAGGAAGTTCACGAGAACGATCCCAGGAATGAAAGGCTTAACATATGAAGAACGTTTGAGGACTCTGGGTCTATACTCAATGGAGTTTAGAAGGAAGAGGGGGGATCTAATTGAAACTTACAGAATACTGAAAGGCCTGGATAGAGTGGACATGGGAAGATGTTTCCATTAGTAGGAGAGACTAAGACCCGAGGGCACAGCCTCAAAGTAAAGGGAAGACCTTTTAGAACAGAAATAAGAAGAAACTTCTTTAGCCAGAGAGTGGTGAATCTATGGAATTCATTGCCACAGAAGGCTGTAGAGGCCAGGTCATTGAGTATATTTAAGACCGAGATAGATAGGTTCTTGATTGGTAAGGGGATCAAAGGTTACGGGGAGAAGGCGGGAGAATGGTGTTGAGAATCTTATCAGCCATGATTGAACAGCGGAGCAAACTTGATGGGCTGAATGGCCTAATTTCTGCTCCTATGTCATATGGTCTTATGGACTTACGGTCTTATGTTCCAACCTAGGATCTGACTTATCAAGTAATAACATCAGCCAGGATCATAACACTCTCCACATCCACCTTGTTAAATCCTCTCAGGATCTTATATGTTTCAATCAAGTTGCCTCTTACTCTTCTAAACTCCAGCGCATACAAGCCTAGCCTGTCCAGCCTTGCCTCATAAAAAAAGCCTTCCATTCCTGGTATTAAGCTGCTCTGAACTGCTTCCATCACATTTACATCCTTCCTTAAATAAGGAGACCAATACAGTACACAGTACTTCTGATGTGGTCTCACCAACGCCCTGTACAACTGAAGTATAACCTCCCAGCTCTTGCATTAAATTCTCCATGCAATTACTGATAACATTCTATTAGCTTTCCTAATTACTTGCTGTACCTGCATACTAAACTTCTGTGATTCATGCACTAGGACACCCAGATCTCTCTGCATCTCAGAGCTCTTCAATCTCTCACCATTTAAATAATATGTTTCTTTTATATTCTTCCTGTCAAAAGACAATTTTACATTCTTCATTTGCCAGATCTTTGCCCATTCACTTCTGTAGCCTCCTTACGTCCTTTTCATCACCCAATTTCCTGCCTATCTTTGTGTCATCAGCAAATTTAGCAACCATACCTTTGGTTCCTTCATTCAAATAATTTATGTAAGTTGTAAACAGTTGAGGCCCCAGCACTGATCTCTGTGGCACACCACTTGTTAAATCTTGCCAACCAGAAAATGACCCATTTATATCTATTCTTTGTTTCCTGTTAGCGAGCCAATCTTCTAACCATGCCAATATGTTATCCCTAAACCATGAACTTTTATTTTATTTTAATAACTTTTGGTGAGGCACCCTATCAAATGCCTTCTGAAAATCTAAGTACAGTACATCCACTAGTTTCCCTTTATCCACAACTCATGTAACTTCTTCAAAGAACTCCAATAAATTGGTTAAACATGATTTCCCTCTCACAAAACCATGTTGACTCTGCCTGGTTACCTTCAATTGATCTAAATGCCCAGCTATAACATATTTAATAAGTTTCTACCATTTTCCCTATGACAGATGTTAAGCTAACTGGCTTGTGGTTTCCTGCTTTCTGTTTTCCTCTCTTTTTGAATAAAGGAATTATATTCACTATTTTGGAATCCAATGGAACCTTTCCTGAATTTAGGGAATTTTGAAAAATTAAAACCAACACATCAACTATCTCACTAGCCACTTCTTTTAAGACCCTAGGATGAAGTCCATCAGGACCCAGAGAATTGTCAGCCCGCAGCTCCAACAATTTTCTCAATACCACTTCCTTGGTGATTATAATTTTCTTGTGCTCCTCCCTCCCCTCCATTTCCTGATTTACAGCTATTTCTGAGATGTTACTTACATCTTCTATAGTGAAGACCGATGCGAAATACCTGTTCAATTCATCTACCATCTCCTTATTTTCCATTATCAATTCTCCAGGCTCACCTTCTATAGTACCAACACTCACTTTGTTGGCTCTTTTCTATTTTTAAATATCTTGAGAAACTCTTATTATCTGTTGTTAAATTTCTAGGTAATCTTTTGTACTCTAATTTTTCCCTCCTTTTTAATCTTTTAATCATTCTTTGCTTTTTTAAAATATCCTGTCCAATTTTCTGACCTGCTACCCATCTTTGCATATTTATATGCTTTTTCTTTAAGTCTGATACTATCTTTAACTTTTTTAGTTAACCAAAGATGGTGGTCCTCCTCTTGGAATTTTTATTTCTCATTGGACTGTAGCTATTCTGTGTATTCTGAAATATCCCCATAAATATACCCCACTGCATCTTTATTGACCAATCCCTTAACCTAATTTGCCAGTTCACGTAAGCTAGCTCTGATTACATGCCCTCATAATTGCCCTTATTTAAGTTTAAAATACTAGGTTTAGACCCACTCTTTGCTCTCTCAACTGAATGTAAAATTCAATATTATGATCGCTGTTACCTTGTTGGTGGGGGGGGGGGGGGTGGTGGGGGGGTGGGGGTTGGTGGTGGTGGTGGGGTGGGGGGGTGGGGGTGGGAACAGGGAGTAGGAGAAGGCCACTCTCTTAAACCCAGCAGGCATGGATAGAGGTGAGCAGACAGATTGTCATCAGGAGGAACTGGCCTCAGTGCAGGAAAAGGTTCAATGATCTTCATCAGCCAGACAAGGTGAGTGCAACATCTCATGACAGGTCTCTGAGTATTCAACCTCGAGTAGACACACCAGCTGAGGAGCCTAAGGGTGCTTGCTGCTCCTGAACATGGAAGGAATGTATACCCAGGACACTCATTGACCCCTCAGCAAGACTCAGAGCCAGAGTGCTGTAGAGGACTTGCCTGCACTGATACATACAGCCTCTTATGCCAATAAAGGAGATGACAACACAGTGGTAATGTCAGTGGAACCGTAATCCAGAGGTCCAGACTAATACTGTAGGGACATGAGTTCAAATCCCACCTGAAGCAATCCATGTCCAAATGCAGCAAGACCTGGACAATATCCAGGCTTGGGCTGACAAGTAGCAAGCAAAATTTGTGCCACACAAGTGCCAGGAAATAACCATTGCCCCTTGACTTTCATTGGCATTGCCATGGCTAAAACCCCCATTATCAAAACCTGGGAGTTACCCATTGACCAGAAACTGAACTGGATGAACCATATAAATACTGTGGTTACAAGAGTCAGAGGCTAGGAATCCTGCAGTGAGTAACTCACCTTCTGACTCCCCAAAGCCTGTCCACCATCTACAAAGCACAAGTCAGGAATGTGAAGGAATACTCCCCACTTGCCTGGATGGGTACAGTTCCAAGAACACTCAAGAAGCTTGACACTATCCAGGATAATGCAGCCCACTTGATTTGCACCCCACCGACAAACATTCACTCCCTCCACCACCAACGCACAGTAGCAACAATGTGTACCACCTACAAGATGCACTGCAGAAACTCACCAAATCTCCTTAGACAGTGCCTTCCAAACCCACAACCACTACCATCTAAAAGGACAAGGGCAGCAGATAGTGGGAGCACCACTGGAAGTTCCCCTCCAAGCCACTCACCGTCCCAACTTTAATAATAGCTTCTAACATTTTCCCTATGACAGATGATAAACTAACTGGCCCGTAGTTTCCTTCTTTTTCCCTCCCTTTTTGAATAAAGGAGTTACATTCGCTATTCTCCAATTTAATGCAAACTTCCACAAATCTAATGAACTTTGGAAAATTAAATCCAATGCATCAAATATCTCACAAGCCACTTCTTTTAAGTCCCTAGGCTGCCATCCATCAGGACCTGGGGACTTGTCATCCCACTGTTCTAACAATTTGCTTCATACTTCTTCCCTGATGAATGTAATTTTCTTGAATTCTTCCCTCCCTTTCAGTTACTGATTTACAGCTATTTCTGGGATGTTACTTGTACCCTCTATAGTGAAGACCGACACAAAATACTAGTTCAATTCATCTGTCATCATTTTCCGTTATTAATTAATATTTTGGGTATACCTACACAGCCATGGATTGCAGCAGTTCAGCAAGGCAGCTTACCGTCATCTTATGAAGGACAATTAGGGATGGACAATAAATGCTCGCCTAGTCAGTGACACCCATATCCCATGAATGAATAAAAAAAAATACTGATTCCTCAGACTCACTAATTATAGGACCAATGCTCACTTTGTTTACTCTTTTATTTTTTAAAAGTCTGTGGAAATTCTTACTATCTGTCTTTATATTTCTTGCTAGCTTGCTCTTGTATTTTAATTTTATCCTCCCTCTTAATCTTTTCATCATTCTCTGCTGTGTTTTATATTCTGTCAAATCTCCTGACTTGCCACCCATCTTTATGCAATTATGTGCTTTTACTTTAGGATTGATATTGTCTTTAACTTTTTTAGTTAAGCACGGATGGTGGGTCCTCCCCTTGGAATTTTTCTTTCTCATTGGAATGTATCTATTCTGTGTACTCTGAGATATCCTCTTAAATGTCTGCCATTGCATAGCTATTGACCTAAATTGCCAGCTCACTTTTACTACCTCTGCTTTCTTATGCTCATAATTGCCCTTATTTAAGTTTAAAATGTCAGTCTTGGACCCACTCTTCTCCCCCTCAAACTGAGTGTAAAATTCATCATATTATGATCACTGTTACCTAGGGGCACCTTCACTATGAGGTCCTGATGGGCATTTTCAGTCGTACACCCAGTCTCCGACAATCAGAAATTGGAAGATTTGGCCCATTATGTTTATTCCATTTTAACAATATTATTTACTGTCAGAAGTTCAAAAATAATGACATTCAGATGTAGAGTAAATATTTGATTTGGCATTAATTGTTACTGTATCTCAGATTAAGCATAATATACTATATTTGTAATGCCAGGCATCAGCTATCACTACTCAGCTGCATAATGAGAAATTCGCAGTAATTTACTGAATAAGAAATGAAAAATTAAATCTTCCAACTAAATATAAATGCATGCTACTTTGGTTAAATTTAGCTAGCATTACAGGCAGACATCTAAATCAAGCATTTAAAATTAGCTTGGTAATTAACTTCTGCACAGTAAATATTATTAGGCAGTTAATTGGTAATTTTGTTCAGAAGTGACAAGAATGCTGGTGCTGAAATGGAAACGATCAACTGATACAGTTGGAGTGCTCTTCCAAGATCCAAGTTGAGATCTGCTCTTGGGGTAAAACAAAAAGATCTGTATGCTAGACCAAAAATGCTATACTTGATTTGGGAGTCTTTGATGCTGGAACTTGGTGTTAGAATATGAGAAATTTAGATCACTAATGTTCTCCGCCCTTAAGGACATTGATAAAAGTACCTGCAAAGAGTACTGCAAGATTAATAAGCTTTTATACACTAAATTGTGACTGCGCAGTATAGAGATTGCGAGAAGAAGCAGGGAATTGAATCAACATAAATTCCTACAATAGTGGAATAAAATTTTGGACTAAAGTTGTCATCTTATAGGCCAACAGCAGTATAGAACAGAAACAACTGAATCTTTAGAGTTCTGCTCTGAATTGTTCACTCACATTTACTTTTTATTCTGTGTAATTTCTATGCTATTGTTATAGCCTCAGTAAGACCTTAGAAATGCAAGCAAATATATTTAAATAAATCAAAAGCAAAATATGGCAAATGATAGAAATCTGAAATAAAAACAAAAATGCTAGCAATATCCAATTCAGGTGGCACGAGTGGAGTGAGAAGCAGTTAACCTGACCTGGAAGTTAATTCTGTTTCACAGCTGCAAACTATATTTCCAGCATTTCCCATTTTTAAAAATATTTAAATAAATGCTTGATGTAATTTGCTGCCTTGAACATCAGAATTTCAGTTTCTTCCCTAAAGTCACTTTGAATGGGTTCAAGAGAAATGGACTTTGTTTTGTTACACTGTTTGCTATATCTTTTTAGCACAGTTTTTATTGGAGATTTTTCAAAATGCTGAATTTTTATTGATTTTTATAAAGTTGGGGAATTATTTTGGGGGACAATTTTGTTAACTGATTAAAAGAAGTTTGGTCCCTTTTTTTTATGGGATAGACTAGATAAAGGAGGATGTAGCTGCGGCGACATTGGCAGTGATGTCACAGGCGATGTCACAGGCATTGTAACTGCATGTGCAGTGTGTGCCCCCTGAAGTTGCGGTGTCAGGAAACTCAGGCATTTTTGATAGCTCCCAGTTAACTTTAGCTAATGAGCTTCTGAAAGTGGAGACTCTAAGATGGCAGCTCGACACCATAAATTAAATAAAGACTTACAATTATTTGGCATTTCGCATGACCTAATGAACTCCCAAAGTGATTTACAGCCAGTGAAGTACTTTTTGAAGTGTAATCACCATTGTAATATTGGAAATCTTGCAGCCAATTTGCACGCATTAAGCTCCCACAAACAGCAATGTGATAATGCACAGATTTTCTGACTTGGCGGTATTGCTTGAGGGACAAATGACTCCCAGAGAAAAATCCCCTGGACTTCAAAATAATGCCTTGGGATCTGTTACGTCTGTCTGAGAGAGCAGACTTCTAATGTCCTATCCAATTCTAATGAGGAAATTTCTTCTCAACTCTGTCTTAAATGATCAATTCCTTATCCTGAGTCTATGCTGCCAATGGTGGGCCACGTTTCCTGCCTTCGGATGTCAGGAACCTCACTGTAATACATCTACATATCATTATTAGGCCAGCCCACTGGAATCGTCTCCCCTGCTGGATCGTCCACCCACGTTAGCAGGAAAACATGCCGACGTGCTTCACAACAGCATGTATAAGGCGTGCATTTGGCGGGCTGCACTTTGCTCGGGACTTCAAGGTTTGTTTGTCTACCTTGCTTCGGTCAGCACTCCCAGTCGTCAGCGCCAGGCAACACAGGCAGCACCACATCACTTCTAGGAGGGCTCAAAGATAGGTCTCTACTTACCAGATTATCCACATGCGGATGGCTTTCAATGGCTGCAGGGCTAGGGTTTGCTTGGGGAAGGGGGAGAAGTGACCTCAGGCAAGGGCAAAGGCTGCAGGATGAGAGCTGTACTGGGGAAGGAGGGTATCCCAGGGTGTGTGGGAGACAGATGTTGACCTATGCAAGTGGCCTCAAGATGGTGAGGTCTGAGGACGCAGACTCCACAGGAGGTGGCCAGATGGACATGTGAGGGTATGTGTGTGAGAATGAGTGGTGATGTCCCTTGAGCTGGCAGTGAGTGAGATGTCAATTAATGTGTGTTGGGCTTGAGTGTGTGAGTTTAGGGCGATGAGATGGTTGCCATACCCTGGCTGCATGGATGAGATCATTAATCCTGTATCTGCATTGGATGGCCAATGTGCAGCATCGGCACTGATCACCACCGCCATTGTTTACCAAGCTGGAGTGGTAATGTTGCTGGTCCTCCTGCGGCCAGAGCAGGTTTAGAGGACATCACAGCGGGCCTCCATGGCATCCAAAAGTCGCTCGAGGGCTGCAGTCTTCTTGCCTATTGGAGCCATGTCTTCTTTACTGCAGCCCTGGGCTGGAAGCATTGAGCACGACTGTACTTTAAATGTGGTGCCTGGCGTGATGAAGCAGTGAGGTGACGGTGTCACAGGCGAATTGGAGCCCACCCACCATCGAAACAGTGTGTACCCCAGGAATACATTATTAATGCAGCGGGTATGGGACAATATGGCTCGAAAATCTGCCATTGCGGCCAGCAGGTAAAACATTGTTTTTCGCACCTGCTAGCTCACTTTGTGGAAATCTAAGGCGATTATGCCCTTAGATACATTATTCTCTGTCTTTTCATCTAAACCATTAATATAGATTGTGAATAGCTGAGGCCTTAGCACTGATCATTGCGGCACTCCACTAGTCACAGCCAACTTGAAAATGTCCTGTTTATATCTTTACTTAGCTTCCTGTCCATTAACCAATCTTTTACCCATGCTAATGCATTATCCCCAACTCCATGACCTTTATCTTGCCTATTACCCTTTGTGTGGCATCTTAATGATTTGTTCTAATCAAACGGTGCTTTTCTAAGTGCATTTTTAAGACTTCCTTAATAATAAATGCCAACATTTTCCTTATGACTGACGTCAAGCTAACTGGCCTCTAGTTCCCTGCTTTCTCTCTCCTGTTCTTGAAAAGTGGTGTTACATTTGTCAATTTTGAATCCACTGGGAATGTTCATGAAACTAAGGAATTTTGGAAAATCACAGCCAGCACATTGACTGGGTGGAGTTTTCCGTACCTGCTGGCATTGGGCATGTTCAGCGGTGTGAGCGGATAATATGTGAGAAGGCCAAAAATCAGTTTCACAACATCGTGACACCAGTTCGTGATCATCCACTCAGCCTGTTGATGTGGGCCTTGTTTCCTGCCATCAGATGTCAGGAACATCATTGTAATACATTTGCATATCATTATAAGGCAAGCACATCAGAATCATCCCCCCACACTAGATCATCCACCCATGTCGGTGGGAAAACACGCCAGTGCAGATCATGTCTTGACAAATGTGACATGCAGAAGTTGGGACTTACTGCCATGACCCTGCTCACATCCTGGACACCCGAGGAGCAGATGGTGCTGGAGCCCAACAGCAACAGAACCCTGGAGGGACGTCCACGGCATGCTGGGTGGATTCTCATGGACATTGCTCATGCGAAGCAGCTCAAGGGAGGTAGAAAGTCACCGTTGAGGCTTCTGCTCACAAAGGATGATTGTCGAGGTGGTAGACAGGAAGGACCAACTGTGTTTGGGAAGGGAAGATGTACCGGAGGGTGGGAGAGGAAGGTCTAGGATTGACTGGGTGAGGAAGATGTTTTGGGGGAGGTTCGGTTTCGGGGGGGTGGGGAATAAAAGGTGTCATAAGAAATAGGAACAGGAGTAGACCATTTGGCCCCTATGGCCTGCTCCGCCATTCAATATGATCATGGCTGATCTGTTTGTGTTTTGAATTTCACATCCCCATCCAACCCTGGCAACCTTTGATTCCCTTGCCTGACAAGAGTCTATTTACCTTTGCCTTAAAAATATTCAATGACCCTGCCTCCACCACCTTCTGAGGCAGAAATTCCAAAGTCTCACAACCCTCTAAGAGAAAAAATTTGTCCTCTTCTCTGTCCTATAAGGGTGACTCCTAATTTCAAAACAGTACCCCTTAGCTCTGGGCTCACCCACAAGAGGAAACATCCTTTCCAGATCCACCTTCTCAAGGCCGTTCGGGATCTTGTATACTTCAATCAAATCACCGCTCACTCTTCTAAACTCCACTGGAAACAAGCCCAATCTGTCCAACCTTTCCTCATACGACAACCTACTCATTCGAGGTATCAATCTAGTAATCCTCCTCTGAACAGCCTACAACATATTTACATCCTTCCTTAAATAAGGAGACTAAAACTTCACACAGTATCAAGGTGCGACCTCACCAATGCCTTGTATAATCGAAGCATAACATCCTTACTTTTGTGTAAAATTCCTCAAATGATCTGGAAAACCAAGTACAGAATGTTTACAGGTACTTTTATCCACTGAGCATGTTATTCCTTCAAAATACTCCAATAAATTGGTTAAACATGATTTTTCTTTTACAAAACCATGCTAACTCTTCCCGATTGCCTTGAGCTCTTCTGCGTGTCCAGTTATAACCTCCTTTATGATCGATTCTAATAACTTCCCCACAATAGACGTTAAGCTAACTGGCCTATATGTTCCTGTTTTCTGCCTCCTTCTCTTCTTGAATAGAGGGGTTATATTTGCTACTTTCCAGTCTGATGGAACCTTTCTAGGATCTAGTGAATTTTGGAAAATTAACACCAGCACACCGACTACCTCATTAGCCACCTCTTTTAAGACCCTAGGATGTAATCCATTGGGACCTGGAGACTTGCCAGCCCGCAGCTCCATCAGTTTGCTCAGTATCGTTTCCTTAGTCATTTCAATTTCACCAAGTTCCTCACGCCCATTCACCTCCTGATTTGCAGCTATTACTGGAATGTTTTTTGTATCCTCTAGAGTGAACACAGGCGCAAAATATTTGCTCATTTCTTCAACCATTTTCTTATTAGCTACTATTAACTCTCCACTGTCACTCTCTAGATGACCAACACTCACTTTACTTACCCTTTTCCTTTTAAATACCTGTAGAAACTCTCGCTATCTGTTTTTTTATTTCTAGCTAGCTTCCTCTCCATACTCTAATTTCTTTCTCCTGATTAACCGTTCTGTCATTCTCTGCAGCTCTTTATATTCTGACCAATCATCTGTCCTGCCACTCATATTTGGGGTGTTCCTCATGCTTAAGTTCCTTAAGTTTGATGCTTTCCTTAACTTCTTTAATTAACCATGGTTGGTGGGTCCTCCCCTTAGATTTTTTTTTATAATGGGAATGTAATTATTCTGAATACACTGAAATGTCCCCTTAAATGTCTGCCACTGCTTCTCTATTGATCTATCCTCTAGCCTAGTGTCCCTGTTCATTTCAGCTAGCTTAGCTTTCATTCCCCACATAGTCTCCTTTATTTAAGTTTAGGATACTAGTCTTAGACCCACTCTTCTCCCTTTCAGACTAGATGTAAAATTCAATCATATTGTGGTTGCTGCTACCTAGGGGTACCTTTACTCTGAGGTCATTAATTTATCCTGTCACATTACACAATACCAAGTCTAAAATAACCTGCTCACTGGTTGGTTCCAGAGCATGCTGCTCTAAAAAACCATCTCAAAAGCATTCTAAGAACTTTTCATCCAGGCTACTACTGCCAAACTGATTTTTCAAGTTTATCTGGAGATTAAAATCACTCATGCTTATTGCCGTTCTTTTATCACAAGCACAAAATATTTTCTCTTGAATACTTTCTCGGGGTGGGGGGGGTAATGTTGAGAGGGGAGAATGAAGGTGTCGGGGGGCTGTTGTAGGTTCTACATTGGGGGAAGGGGGTAACGGTGCAGAAGACAGCAACTGGGGAAGTAGATGTATGGGGGGGGGGGGTGGCGAAGGTGGAAGGGAAGGAGTTCGGAGCAGGGAAGGAGTGAAGAGAGGGGAAGGAGTCCAGGGGCAGGAAGGAGTCTGGGGGATGAAGGAGTGTGGAGAGGGGAGGAAGTCCGGGGTGGGAGGAAGGTGCCGGGGGAGGAAGGAGTGCAGAGAGGGGATGGAGTCTAGGGGGAGGAAGTAATTCGGGGTGGGAGGAAGAAGTGCGGAAAGGAGAGAGATTAAGGGTAGAGGAAGAAATAAGGGAGAAAGAAGCTGTGAAATACCTCCCTTATAGCAACAGCAAATACTTGTGGTAATATTGCAGGATGCTTTATAAATTAAGGATCTATTTGGACTGTTGCCTGAAAGGGTTGTGTCGTTGGGAATCTAGTTAAGTAGAAATCCTGTGAGAACAGTTATAAAATTAATTGTAACTGTGTAACTGTAGTCTTTAAGTTTTCTTTTCTTTCGTTAATAAATGTTTTAATTTAATTTTTAATATTTCTAAAGGTAGTAGTGGACTTGTTACTTCTGACTTCAGTGTGCAAGCCTTCTTGTAATAAATGCAAATTGCAAAACTGTTGTGATAGTGTGGCCAAGTTTCGCTTTGGGATTTAGTCAGCCTGGCAAATACTACCTAGCACATCATAACACTAGATGGTAGTGGTCATGGGCTTGGAAGGTGCTGTCTAAGAAACCTTGGTGAATTCCTACAGTGCATCTTGTGCATGGTACACACTATAGCCACTGTGTATCGGTGGTGGAGGGAGTGAATGTTTGTGGAAGGAGTGCCAATCAATCAAACTGCTTTGTCCTGGATGATGTCCAGCTTCCTGATTGTTTTTGGAGCTGCACTCATCCAGGAAAGTGAAGAGTATTCCATCACACTCCCGACTGGTGCCTTGTAGATTGCAAACAGGCTTTGGGCAGTCAGGAGGTCGGTTACTCGCTGTAGGATTCCAAATATCTGACCTGCTCTTATAGCCACAGTATTTATATGGCTAGTCCAGCTCAGTTTCTGGTCAATGGTAACTCCCAGTATGCTGATAGTGGGGGATTCGGCAATGGTAATGCCATTAAATGTCAAGGGGCGATGGAATGGATTCTCTCATGTTGGAGATGGTCATTGTCTGACACTTGTGTAGCGTGAATGTTACTTGCCACTTGTCAGCCTAAGCCTGGATTTTGTCCAGGTCTTGCTGCATTTCAACATGGACTGCTTCAGTATCGAGGGGCCATGAATGGTGCTGAACATTGTGCAATCATCAGCAATGATGAAAGGAAGGTAACTGATGAAGCAGCTGAAGATAGTGGGGCCTAGGACATTACTCTGAGGAACTCCTGCAGTGATTCCCTGGAGCTGAGGTGACTGACCTCCAACAACCACAGCCATCTTCCTTTGTGCTAGGTATAACTCCAACCGGTGGAGAGTTTTCCCTCTGATTCCCATTGACTCCAGTTTTGCTAGGGTTCCTTGATGCCACACTTGGTCAAATTCTGCCTTGATGTCAAGGGCAGTCACTCTCACCTCGCCTCTGGAATTCAGCTGTTTTGTCCATGTTTGAACCAAGGCTGTAAAGAGGTCTGGAACTGAGTGACTCTGGCAGAAACCAAACTGGGCTTCAGTGAGCAGGTTATTGATAAGCAATTGTCACTTGATAGCATTGTTGATGTACCCTTCCATTACTTTACTAATGATTGAGAGTAGACTGATGAGGCGGTAATTGGTCGTGTTGGATTTGTCCTGATTTTTGTGTACAGGACATACCTGGACAATTTTCCACATGGCCTGGTAGATGCTAGTGTTGTAGCTGCACTGAAGCAGCTTGGCTAGGGGCACAGCAAGTTTTAGAGCACAAGTTTTCAGTACTATTACCAGAATATTGTCAGAGCCCATAGCCTTTGCAGTATCCAGTACCTTCAGCTGTTTCTTGATATCACATGGAGTGAATCGAATTGGCTAAAGACTGGCATCTGTGATGCTGGGACCTCCAGAAGAGGAGGAGATGGATCATCCACTCAGCACTTCTGGCTGAAGATTGTTGCGAACACTTCAGCCTTATCTTTTGGACTGATGTGCAGGGCTCCCCTATCATTGAGAATGGGGATATTTGTGGAGCCTCCTCCTCCAGTGAGTTGTTTAATTGCCCATCACTATTCCCAACTGGATGTGGCAGGACTGCAGAGCTTAGGTTTGATCTGTTAGTAGTGGGATCGCTTAGCTCTGTAAATTATTTGCCGCTTATACTGTTTGGTATGCCCTGTGTTGTAGCTTCATCAGGTTGACACATTATTTTTAGGTATGTCTGGTGCTGCTCCTGGCATGCCCTCCTGCACTCTTTATTGAACCAGAGTTGATCCCCTGGCTTGGCGGCAATGGTAGAGTTGGGGGGGGGGGTATGCTGGGCCATGAGGTTACAGAGTCTGGTTGGCTACAATTCTGCTGCTGCTGATGGTCCACAGAGCCTCATGGTTGCCCAGTCTTACATTGCTAGATCTGTTTGAAATCCATCCCACTCTGCACAGTGGCAGTGCCATACAACTTGATGGAGGTTATCCTCAGTGTGAAGATAGGACTTCATCTCCACAAGGACTGTGTGGTGGTCACTCCTTAAGGAGAAGGGGAAGCTAGAGTGAAATCGAGCTGCCCCGCACCCTTCTCATGTTGACACTGTTGGAGGCCAACTATGGCATCAGCGATGGATTTCAGTGCACACAGCAGTGCAGGACCAATTTCCTGGACCAAGGTCACCATGGCAGCTACCATTAGCATACCATCGAATCACCTCTGAAGGTGGATGGACTTCTGCTTCATCCCTTGTAACCCGACGAGTGCAGCTGACATCCCTTTCTGATGTTCCCGTGATTGTCTTTGCAGTTCCAACAACTGATTGAGGACCGAGTCCAGGGGCTCATCATCTGACTTGGACTCAGCAGATTCCTTGCCTCCAGTAGCCCTCCATGTGCCGGCTACTTTAGATGATCCTGCTTCTGCCTGCTGTGGACCAGCTTGTGATCCCCAGGCTGTTCTACATCTAGGTTCCACCAAGGTGTGTGTCACTGTGCTGGCGGAGAGTGTGGGTGAGTAATGGGTCTTCAATGGTGCTGCCCTCAGGGTCCTCATCAGAGGTGCTCTCAGCATTGGGGTCAGGGTAATGGTTGCCTGATGTCGATGTGTCAGATGTGCCTAGGAGTGAAAGTGGAGATTATTAGTGCTTGGCAGCCATGTTACACAGAGAACAGTGGATTCAGAGCAGTGTTGACAGAGGGATGTTGTGATGCAGGATCCGCATGCGGATGCTTGCTGCTGATCTCACCGTCGCTGCAAGAATGGTCCATGTTCTTCCCAGCTAGTTCCAACGTGTGACCCATGAATGGAGCGAGGACCTTGATGCCTGGCACTCCACCCCTAGTCTGGGACCTCTCCCAGTGATTGCGTGCGATCTTGTGGAGGAGGAGAGAGTGTGAGCAAGGCGCATGCCAGGCCAAATGAGCAGGATGCCAGGAGTGCATGTGTGCTAATTGGAGCCATGGATACGATGAGGAGGTGATCTCCAGAGGAGATGAGGCCAGATGGAGATGTGAGTGTGTGTGAAAGAGAGTGAGAGATTATGTTTCTTGAGCTAGCAGTGAGTGAGATGCCAGTGAATGTGTGTTGGGCTTGTGAGCGAGTGATTTGAGAGTGATGAGATGGTTGACCTACCCTGACAGCACAGATGAGATCATTCCTTCTTTTTCTGCATTGGCTGGTTGACCTCTTGTCTGCATCATTGGCACTGATCACCTCTGAAACCACCTCCCAGACTGGAGTGGTGAGACTGATGGGCCTTCTGTGGGCGGATTGGGCGTAGAAGATATTATAGTGGGCCTCCAAGGCATTCAAAAGGCATCCCAGGGGTGCATCACTGCACTCTTCTTGGCTTTTGGGGCCATGTCTTCACTGGGGCAGTCCTGGCTGCAAGCATTGATAACTGTTCGTATGGTTGCAGTTTAAATATGGAGGCCGGAGTGAGAAAGCGGCGAGGTAATGGCATGGTGGGCAAATTGGAGGCTACCCGCCAGTGATCCAGTATGTTTCCCGTGACTGCATAATTTATGAGGTGGGATGGGGACGATATGGTGTGAAAATCCACCATTGCGACCAGCAGTAAAACATCTTTCTTTCATGCCCGCTACCACACTCAGTGCAAATCTGGGACGATTCCACCCCACATGTGCTAAGCACCTCTGTCACTTATAGGCATCTTCCCTTGTCTATACTGAATCATTTGTTGTGCATTTCATTAATATCCAGCAGTTACCATGGACCATTTTACATTCCCAGTCTTCAGCTACAAGTATTCTTTCACTCTTGTATGCATGGATCCCACTGAAAGCCTGGCATGGCATATAACTGAGCAGTTACAGCAGCATCTGTGGAGAGAGAAACAGAGTTAATATTTCGAGTCCGTATGACTCTTCTTCAGAGCTGAAAGAAGGTAGAAATGTGATGGATTTCATACCATTGAAAGGAGGGGAGTGGTGGTGTTGGAGCAGACGGAGTAAAATAGAAGGTCAAGGATAGGTGGGAGTTCAGGAGAGATTTAACAAAGATGTCATGGACACAAGACAAAGGGAGAGTTATTGGTAGTATCAGAGACCAAAGAAGGGTACACTCTTCGTTCAATCTGCAAGCATGACCCCGACCTTCCTGTCACTTGTTATTTCTATTCACCATCTTGCTTTCATGCCCACATGTCCATCCTTGGTCTGCTGCAATCTTCCAGTGAAGCCCAACGCAAACTGGAGGAACAGCACCTCATCTTCCAATTAGTCACTTTACACCCTTCTCGACTTTTCAACAACTTTAGACCATGAACTCTGTCTTCCATTTTGACATTTTAAATTTTTTTCCCAACCCCCCTCCCCCCTCCCCCCACAAGGCCATTTGTAACCTGTTTTTATGTTTTGATTTTAGGGAGCGCTGACCTTTTATTGCGTTCCACCTGCTTCACCCCGCATCCCCTCCCTTGAACAGTATAAAATCCATCACATTTCTACCTCTCTTCAGCTCTGAAGAAGAGTCATAAGGACTCGAAACATTAACTCTGTTTCTCTCTCCACAGATGCTGCCAGATCTGCTGAGTTTTTCCAGCATTTCCTGTTTTTATGTCAGATTCCCAGCATCCACAATATTTCGCTTTTATATATACATATATTTGCTTCTTTTGTACATTTGGCAGCACACTCATTATGATGTGCCTACTGATAAGTGAGTTTGCATTTCATGGCAACCAGAACATTTCAACTGCATCTTTCTAAAGCCCAATTCACAACAGCAGAAAGAATTTAACCATATATGGAGGAAACCCCAACTTCCACCTTCTCACGTTCCAAGAGGAAGATAATTTGAAGATCCTGGGGAAACAGCTAATAATCAGAAACAGGGAAGTCAGAGGAAAGGTGGCAACTACAGGGTCAGCAGAATATGATGCTTCTCTTTCTTCTCAAGGTATTGGATATCATCATAGAAGTTAACAAAACAGATGGAAGTCATTCAGCCTATCATTGTCTGCACCAGCTTTTTCCCAGAATGTTTCAAAATTTTGGCATGGTATTATTAAGTATAAATTAGCTTTACTCCCATAATGTTGCTTGCCAATATTTATCTGCATCAGTACAGGTTTCTTTACCCATGGATCTTCAACAACTAGGTATAATGACTTCACATACCAGACAGGTTTCTACTAGACTAGAAACAGATAACTTTATTACAGAGAATTTTTCAGAACCAAGTCCTCAACAAGAAGGCCCCACCCGCCCCCCAGATTATCCATGCTTAGGGCTCATTGGTCGGAGCCTTCAAGGACAATCACGTGACGCCGGAAAGGCAGTAGGAGAGGCTATACCATCAATTTTACAGTTCCTCCCCCTTTAGTTTTTGTACTTACAGAGAACTTTTGAATATCCAACAACATATACATATATACAACTCAGGTGATTAAAGATGAAGTCTCTGAGGTGGTTTCCTTATTCGGTTAGAGTGGTGTAGATCTACCACTTGAGCTTCTTCCACTGGATAGGCATGATTAGGAACTACAGCACCAGATACATCATCAAAAAGTGGCAGTTCAGGGTCTCACAACTCTACAGAAATATTGGGCATGTCTATTCTAGGTCGATCGGTTACCTCAGAGATTGAAGGTTTGACATTAATTACAGGCAGGATAGCTGGTTGCTGGAATGTCTTTGGTCTTCCACTTCTACCTGTTAGGATATAAGACCAGTTTCTGAGGCAATTGTATCAGGAAATCAACAATGGCTACTTCCAAAATTCCACGTGAAAACTGTGTTTCCAACAGTAAATCCTCAAGCTTTGCTATGAATACTGTGATTCAATTTTTGATTACTCTGAATGTTCTCTAACTTCCCCTCTAAGTTTGGAAACACCAGACTTAACCTTGTATATAGGCAGCATTTCATCAATAATTCAGACATTGTTGAACCTGTAGTTGAATGAGACATTACATGATGATTGAGAAGAAAACGGAAAAGTCGGGTTTCTAGAGTACCTCCTGATAATCTCTTCATTCCAGATTTGAAAGTTTGCACAGCTCATTCAGCTAAACCATTTGATGAGTGGTTTTAATATGTTTGATTCCATTTAAACTCATGAATCTCTGAAACTCTGTACTGGTAAAGACTGTACCGTTATCAGAAATGATGACTTCTGGTAGGCCTTGTATACTAAAACTATGGTGCAACTTGTCAATAGTTGCACTCAAAGTCAGTGACCTGACTTCATATACACCCATCCATTTAGAATGCGCATCTACAATCAATAAAAATATGGTACCTAAGAATGGTCCTACATAATCAATGTGTAGACTAACCCAGGGTCTACCAAGCCACACCCACAGATGCAGTGGAGCTGAAATAGGCAACTCCTGTTGTTGCTGACACGGGAGACAGTGCTTGACCACGCTTTCAATGTCACTGTCAATGCCTGGCCACCAGACATAGTTTCACACAAGCATTTTCATCTTCGATTTGCCTGGATGCGCACTGTGAAGCTCTGTCAAGAGTGGTTCTCTTCCTTGCAAAGGGATGACATCTCTTGCTCCCCACAACAAGATTCCATCTTGACAAGTTAACTCCCATTTTTTGGGCATGAAATGGTCTCACCTCTTCAGAAACTGGTAAATTTGACCACCCTTACAATACAAGGTTTCTGACTTTTGACAAAATTGGATCTCTGTTTGTCTAATCTGTAATTTGCTTTGCACGCATAGGTGAAGAATCCAACAAATTCAGTACAAGTACAACTTCTTGTGGCACTGGAGCATGTACAATGCTATCTGGGTAACGGGAGATGACTGAGTGCATCCGCATTTACAATATGCAAACCAGGACGATGCAAAAAGATATACTCACACGCAGAAAATATCAAAGCCCAACATTGAATTCTTGCTGATGCTATTGGCAGAATGGCTTTATTCTCACTGAATAAACCTATTAATGGTTTATAGTCTGACACAATGGAGAAATGCAGGTACTGGTGGAATTTATTCACTCTGAATATCACCAATAAACCTTCCTTTTCTAGTTGGGAATAACCCTCCTCGACTGCGAAGACAAAACCAATTGGTCTTTCTGATCCATCATCCATCCTATGTGACCAATGATGATTCTTTTATGACAACAAGTGTAATGGTGCTAACACTGTTGACAAGTTTGGCAAGAAGCAGCTATAATAGTTGATCGTACCCAGGAAAGACTTCAGTTTGATTACACTGGAAGGAACGGATGCATCTTTGATTGCCCTAACTTTCTCTTCTACTAGATGCAAGCCCATGGCATCCACCCTGTGACCCAGGTAAGTAACTTCTGGTAACAAAAACAGAATTACCTGGAAAAACTCAGCAGGTCTGGCAGCATCGGCGGAGAAGAAAAGAGTTGCCTTTTCGAGTCCCCACGACCCTTCGACAGAACTTGAGTTCGAGTCCAAGAAAGAGTTGAAATATAAGCTGGTTTAAGGTGTGTGTGGGGGGTGGGGGGGCGGCGGTGGAGAGAGAGAGAGAGAGAGAAGTGGAGGGGGTTGGTGTGGTTGTAGGGACAAACAAGCAGTGATAGAAGCAGATCATCAAAAGATGTCACCAACAATAGAACAAAAGAACACATAGGTGTTAAAGTTGGTGATAATATCTAAACGAATGTGCTAATTAAGAATGGATGGTAGGGCACTCAAGGTATAGCTCTAGTGGGGGTGGGGAGAGCATAAAAGATTTAAAAATATTTAAAAATAATGGAAATAGGTGGGAAAAGAAAAATCTATATAATTTATTGGAAAAAAACAAAAGGAAGGGGGAAACAGAAAGGGGGTGGGGATGGGGGAGGGAGCTTAAGACCTAAAGTTGTTGAATTCAATATACAGTCCGGAAGGCTGTAAAGTGCCTAGTCGGAAGATAAGGTGCTGTTCCTCCAGTTTGCGTTGGGCTTCACTGGAACAATGCAGCAAGCCAAGGACAGACATGTGGGCAAGAGAGCAGGGTGGAGTGTTAAAATGGCAAGCGACAGGGAGGTTTGGGTCATTCTTGCGGACAGACTGCAGGTGTTCTGCAAAGCGGTCGCCCAGTTTACGTTTGGTCTCTCCAATGTAGAGGAGACCACATTGGGAGCAACGAATGCAGTAGACTAAGTTGGGGGAAATGCAAGTGAAATGCTGCTTCACTTGAAAGGAGTGTTTGGGCCCTTGGACGGTGAGGAGAGAGGAAGTGAAGGGGCAGGTGTTACATCTTTTGCGTGGGCATGGGGTGGTGCCATAGGTGGGGGTTGAGGAGTAGGGGGTGATGGAGGAATGGACCAGGGTGTCCCGGAGGGAGTGATCCCTATGGAATGCCAATAAGGGGGTTGAAGGGAAGATGGGTTTGGTGGTGGCATCATGCTGGAGTTGGCGGAAATGGCGGAGGATGATCCTTTGAATGCGGAGGCTAGTGGGGTGATAAGTGAGGACAAGGGGGACCCTATCATGTTTCTGGGAGGGAGGAGAAGGTGTGAGGGTGGATGCGTGGGAGATGGGCCGGACACAGTTGAGGGCCCTGTCAACGACCGTGGGTGGAAAACCACGGTTAAGGAAGAAGGAGGACGTGTCAGAGGAACTGTTTTTGAAGGTAGCATCATCGGAACAGATGCGACGGAGGTGAAGGAACTGAGAGAATGGGATGGAGTCCTTACAGGAAGCGGGGTGTGAGGAGCTGTAGTCAAGGTAGCTGTGGGAGTCGGTGGATTTGTAATGGATATTGGTGGACAGTCTATCACCAGAGATTGAGACAGAGAGGTCAAGGAAGGGAAGGAAAGTGTCAGAGATGGACCACGTGAAAATGATGGAGGGGTGGAGATTGGAAGCAAAATTAATAAATTTTTCCAAGTCCCGACGAGAGCATGAAGCAGCACCGAAGTAATCATCGATGTACCGGAGAAAGAGTTGTGGAAGGGGGCCGGAGTAGTACTGCAACAAGGAATGTTCCACATACCCCATAAAGAGACAGGCATAGCTGGGGCCCATGCGGGTACCCATAGCCACACCTTTTATTTGGAGGAAGTGAGAGGAGTTGAAGGAGAAATTGTTCAGCGTGAGAACAAGTTCAGCCAGACGGAGGAGAGTAGTGGTGGAAGGGGATTGTTCGGGCCTCTGTTCGAGGAAGAAGCTAAGGGCCCTCAGACCATCCTGGTGGGGGATGGAGGTGTAGAGGGATTGGACGTAACTTCTGGTGCTTGGAATGTACATTTCTCTTTCTTTTATTGTACGCTGGCTTCCAAGAATCTTCTTAGCACCTCTTCCAGGTTGGCCAAGTGTTCAGCCTCAGTTGACCATGTGATCAGAACATTATCTGGGTAAACTACCACTCAGGGAGGCCCTTGCAAAAGACTCTCCATTGCTCTTTGGAAGACTGCACATGTAGATGATACTCCAAAGGGTAGGCGAGTATATTGATCAAGACCCTTGTGTGTTTTGATGATTATATGCCCTCTAGATGTGCTATCTAGCTCTAACTGTTATTATGCATCGCTCATGTTCAGTTTTGTATAGGATTTGCCTCCAGCTAGCTCAGAATAGGATACTTATCTAGTTTGGCTGCCTTATTCATGTTCAATTTATAGTCCGCACAAATACATATAGTTTGGTCAGATTTCACCACTGAGACTATGGGCACTGCCCATTCCTGGAATTGGACTGGTTGGATGATGCATAGCTTTTCTAACTGGCACAGTTCTGCATCCACCTTCTCCTTTAACGCATAAGGCACAGGTCTGGCCTTAAAGAAATGGAGTTTTGCCTGAGAATCCACATATATTTTTGTTTGCAAGTTTTTTAACTTCTCTAATTCATCACAAAATATACTGTTGAGTTCAGGAACTCCTCCTGTTCTCAAGCAAAATATTTCAAACCAGTTGAGCTTGATTTTCTGTAACCAGTCTCGGCCCAGTAGACTAGGATCTTCTCGTGTCACTGTTATCACTTGGAACTGGGTTGCCTGTTGTCTATAGGGCACATTGGTGATGCCCTTTACTTGTATGGCTTCTCCATTGTATGTCTTCAATTGAACCGTTGTTTGCTCCAGATTCAGTGGCATTTAGGTATTTAAATGTGTGCTCTCCCACCATTGTGGTTGAGGCTCTCATATCTACGTCCATTATTAGTGGCTTCCCATTAACTTGGATTGTGACAGTAATAGCTTTGGTTTTTACCTCTGCGATGTTATACAGGGAATAGGTGTTGGTATTGGTAGCTTAAGGTTCTGCTGTATTATTCAATTCAGTCATGTTGGTTTGCTGCTTTATGGACAGTTTCAACTTCACCCTGCATTGCTTTATTACATGACCTTTCTTATGGCAGTTTTGGCATTCTGCCTCTTTGAATCTGCAGGTGGCTGGTCCGTGGTCACCCCACATCTATGACAAATTAATCTTGGAGTCCTGCTGAAGTGTTTTTACTAGGCCTTTTTGTTTCTCTAACAGTGGACATTGCCTCTTGTTCCTCTCTGTGTCTCTGGCTTTTGCACCATGCTGGTGGTAGGTTCCCACCCCACATGAAGAACAGCGCCATGTTGTATGTGCTGTAAAGCCTGTGAGTCTCTTGCAGCACTTTCCATGACTAGTGCTATTTCCATGGCACACTTCAAATCGATGTTGACTTCTGCAAGTAAACGGCGCTGAACTCCACAAACTAGTTGGTCCCATTGCATATCACTGAGTGTGTCTCTGAAGTCCCAGCATTCTGCCAGCTGCTTCAACTTCACTATATGGTTATAATGGACTCTCCTGGGGCCATTACTCTGGAATTAAACTTAAATCTCTGCATTATTACGCATATCTTCTGTTGGAAATGCATTTTCATGAGGTCCACTAATTCATTAAGGACTTAGAATTGGGGGCGTTCAGGGCCGTCGGGCTGTGAATGAGATTGTCTGCCTTGCTACAACATACACTCAAAAGGATTGCTTCCTGCTTCTCCTCAGCAGTAATTTTGTTTGCTACGAGATAAAAAAAACCAAGGCACTCTACATATTGGCTCCAGTCTTCCGTAGTTGCATTAAAAGGATCGATTCTGCCGAAGAGTGGCACGATTGGTGAGTAGTCTTTCCTTAAGATTCAATGTATGCATGTTAACAAGGCGAGGTGCAGCATCAGAGCTATTTTATCCTCGTCGCCAAATGTAATGACTTGACGTACCAGACAAATTTCTACTGGAAACAGATAAACTTTATTACGGAGAGCTTTTCAGATGCTACATGCTTGAACCAGGTCCTTGACAAGAAAGCCCTGTGCCCCCCTGGATTACCCACACTTAAGGCTCATTGGTTGGAGCCTCCAAGGACAATCATGTGACCCCTGATAGGCAGCAGGAGAGGTTATACCTTCAATTACTACAGTAATTAGCTAGAGTACATGAGGGCCTGTAGGCATCTTTCTCTATTTGAAACAATTGGTTATGTAGCTTGAAGGACACCGCTCCACATCAAATGGAGCAGGCAAGGAGGCAGGTCCTAAACCCACCTCAGCCAGAATGGGAATTGAACCTACACTGTTGGTGTTATTCTGAACCACATGCTAGCCATTTAGCTAACTAGCCACCATCCTTAGCAGCTAACTGTCCATAATTGTTTTGCACTGACATTTGATAGTGATATTCCAGGCTGACCTTTATGCTCACCTTTAAGTCATAGGAGCTCTTCTAAACCTCTATTCAGGCTTACTGAACAGTTGAGATTCCTTGAATGACCTTTAGGCAAAGTTTCTTTGCTCTACCAAAACCTGCTCTTGAATTACAAGCCCATGTGAAAGTTTGTTGGCCCATCTGATTATTTCAATCATTGTTGAACTGTTTTCAAGAAAAAATGTTATCTGCAGCTGGGTAAACTAGAATTTTCTGTGCTCTTGTTTAGTTTCTATTACCATTGCAAACTCTGCAGTTGGATAAATTTTAACAAGTATGTGGCTGCCTGAATAATAAGGGAACAATATTATTCATGTTCCATGTCTAGCTGTGTTTTTTGGTCATATTTAATAAAGCCATACTCTAAATTTCACATTTCTGGGTTGAATATTTTTGTAATTTCATTAATAGTTTATGAATTACAATATAAAGTGAGCATTCATCTCTTCTTTTGAAAAAAAATAGGAACCCCTGCCCCAAATTGTTTTACTTCCAGATAGAGACTCACTTCAATATTTTGAGAAAAAAAAGTAGTTCTGAGTTGCATAAGTTTATCAGATTTATGTTTCAGCTTTTCCACTGATTGACATGGAACTTCAACTTAGATGAAGGAGACACTGTTAGAAGGTTTGTAGTAACTGTTTATTATAACCATACTGCCTGTGTATAGCTCTGCCTCAAGTATTCCTCGGTGTGATTAGAACTGCCAGGTGCTGTAATTGGATCTAAGGCTGGCTAACAAACATTATGAAAAATTTATGAACTGTTCAGAACTGGGAAGTGACACTCTGGAAATTAAATTCAATGTTTTGGAGCATTTAACTTTTTCAGTAAATAGATAATAGAAAGCAGTTTTCATAACCCAGCACTAACATTCATTGCCTTGATAAGCATAAATATTCAACAAAAAAACTCTCAAAGAAGTGTTTTTAGAAGAGAAACATTAAAGATTTAATTTACTTTTAGCTCACTGATTGTACGTTAAATGAATCTTATTTTTCTTTTTTGATGTGCTGAGCACACACTCAAGTTTACTCATCAAGTTTTCTTTGAGATGAGGCGACAGCTAAAGCATATTTCATGGGCAGAATGTATCTGCAATAATGGCCAGAAATTTTCCATCGGCAATTTGGGGGCGGGGCCGGCTTGCTGATGGGAAAATGATGCAGGATGACGTCGGGAGGAACCCCCCGACGTCATCTCGATCCCTTTAAATTTTCAGGAAGGCGGGCGGACAGGGTAATTAAAGTCATTAAAGGCCCTGAACGTCCAACCTTAAGGCTGGCGGGCAGGCCAGGAGCCCCAGTGGGCTTCTGACAATACATGAAACCTCATCTAATGTGATATTTATTAACATGTCCCATCTCGTGTGACATTGTCATATGAGGCAGACATGTTAATAATATTTTTATTTCTCTATTTTTTAACTATTGTACACTGTCACTAATCTCCCTGAGACAGCACTTTGTCTTAGGGAGCAGTGCGCTCTTTAGTGCGCATGCGCGAAAAAGCACACTTTGACAGCTGGGGATTCCCTCCACCTCCCCGCACAGGAAGGCCGCTGGGTGGGCCTTAATTGGCCCGGCCACTCAAAATGGCGGTGCACCCCTTTTGGGCAGTGGGGGTCGGCTGTCCGCCCGCCCCCGAGCTGGTGGGGCCCGCATGCCTACCAAGGGCAAAATTCTGCCCAATGTGTTTGATCACCTGTTCATCATTTTAATAAGTACCTAAATGCTAAATATCCATCAATCTAACAATAACTTGCATAAATTTGTGCAGTCATGAATGGATGAAGGAAACCCTGGAAGGCCTGCTTCACAGGTTAGGCCCTCAGGTATCAGTATAGATGATTATAGAGAATGGTAAAATTCTCTCTGTGGGTCAGAATGGAGTTCCACCATCAAACAGAGGGTGTTTGTCCTGGGATGCAACTGTACTTGGGATATATTTTATGAAAATATGCACACTTAGCTCTAATGAATGTTCTGAACAATCTTGAGGAGAACATGCATAAGAAACCTGAATTGAAGTGTCATGATAAAAGCTGAAGAACAGTGTCACTCACCTTTCCCTGCCACATATAGAAATGACTGCTAATTATTTTCCATTGATAGGAACGGTTATTCAAGGAAATATGTAATCTAAAGGTGGATACCCTACCATACTCACAGCGAGTGATGTGTTGAGAAGGAGAGAGAATTTGTTGTCAATGTACAGAAATCACTAAGAATTAGTTATGTTACAGGTATATAAAGCTCTGGATAGATTGCATCTAGAGTGCTAGAGTTCAGTTCTAGGATCTGCAGTTCAGGGAGGATATGTTGGCCTTGAAGTGGGTGCCAAGCAGATTCACTAGAATGATATCTGGCTAAAAGGGTTAAACTCTAAGTAGAAGTTCCAAAGGCTAGGCATTGTTTGCCTTGAGTACAGAAGATTAAGGGATGATCTAATTGAGGTGTTTCAGGTCATTAAAGAATTTAATATGGTGGATAGAGTTAAACTATTTCCTCTTGTGGGGATTTCAGGACAGGGGAAAATAACCTTAAAAGTAGTGCTAGGCTATTCAGGAGTGAAGTCAGGAGGTTCTTCTTCCAGTGAAGGATAGTAGAAGTGAGAAGCTTTCTCCAGTAAAGAACTATTGGGACCAGGTCAACTGAAAATTAAATTTGAAAACGGAGGATTGATAGATTTTTGTTCAGCATGGGTATTAAAGAAAGTGGAACCTTGTCGAGTGGGTGCACACCCGAACCGAACAAGAATAAAGTAGTGCCCGATGATGTCGGGTGAGCAGCCTGATGTCATCGTGCATTCTTGCAATATTTCACTTGGAGGGCACGTGTGAGAGGCAGCAGCAGCCCGCCGACAATTAAGAGGCTTATTAAGGCCCTTAATCAATTAATGAAATGGAATTTTCGCTGCCCATCCAACCGTTTGATTGGCAGGTGGGCAAATAGGCCAAGCGGCCTTTGCTTTTTTGGGAAACCTCATCCACGGGTGGGATGAGGGTTCGACCATTGATTAGAAAAAAATGAAAACTTTTAAAACTCCTTTTTAACATGTCACTGCTCAGGTGACAGATTCACATGAGAGGACATGTTTTTCTTTACTTTTCCATTCTTTATTTTTAATGGTAAAATTCTTCAACCCCCTGAGGCATCTCTGTGCCTTCAGGGAGCTTTCACTGAGCGTGCCCCCATGCATGTGCACACTTCAGGCCTCGCGCTCCTCTCGCTCCCACACTGGCAATGCTGAAGCTTTGAGTGCACCTTTCACGCTGGCTGGCCATTAATTGACCAGCTAGCTTGAAAGTATGGTAGGAGCCTGATCGTGGGCAGCTGTCAGTTTCCTAGCCGTTCCCGGGCCCGCCCGCCGTGCCCACCCGACAAGGTAAAAGTCCTGCCCAGAGTTAAAATACACATTAGCCATGATCTAATTAAATGATGAGACAGGCTCGAGGGGCTGAATGGCCTATTTTATTTTGTTTTATCGAAAGTGTAGCTCTCAGTCACGTTTGTAAAAATAGTTTTACAGCAGAGTATTGTCATCCTGAAGTTATCTTGTGACATTCTGGAAATGTATGGAAAAAGGAAAGTACAATATATATTTCAGAAGTATTGTATTGAATCTGAAAAGGAAGATGTGCTATGCTGTCAGTGTCCTCTTTTATCATCCCAAAGGCCCTCTGCAGTGCTGGTCCCATGTGCTAAAGACTTAATAAGTGCACATTTACTTTTACTTGAAGCTCTTTTTCTGAATAAAAGTCACCATCAGATACAATATATTCAAGAACCCCCTGAAAATATAATTTAATTGTGTAAAATAAAAGAAGTGTGAGGTGATTCGTTTTAAGAATATAAGAACAGAAGAACATAACAAATAACAACTGGAGAACATAAATAACAACAACATTCGGCCCCGCAAGCCTGCTCTGCCATTCAATATGACCATGACTGTTCTTCTTGTGTTTCGACTTCCATATTCCCATCTAACTCTGATAACCTTTGATTCCCTTGCCTAACAAGAATCTATCTGCCTCTGTCTTAAAAATATTCAATGACCCTGCTTCCACCACCTTCTGAGGCATAGAATTGCAAAGTTTCACAAGCCTCTGAGAGAAAAAAATTCTCCTCATCTCTGTCCTAAAGGGGTGACCCCTAATTTGAAAACAGTGCCCCCTAGTTCTGGACTCACCCCAAGAGGAAACATCCTTTCCACATCCACCTTGTCAAGGCCGTTCAGGATCTTGTATATTTCAATCAAATCACCCCTCACTCTTCTAAATTCCAGAGGAAACAAGCCCAGTCTGTCCAACTTTTCCTCATAAGACAACCCACTCTTTCCAGGTATCAATCTAGTAAACATCCTTTGAACCGCCTCCAATGCATTTACATCTTTTCTTAAATAAGGAGACCAAAACTGCACACAGTAATTGAAGTACAGTCTCATTAATGCCTGTATAACTGAAGCATAACATCCTTACTTTTATGTTCAATTCCCCTCGTAGTAAAGGATAGCATTCCATTAGCCTTCTTAATTACTTGTTGTACCCGCATACTAACTTTTTATCACTCATGTATTAGAACACGTAGATCCCTCTGCACCTCAGAATTCTGCAGCCGTTCTCCATTTAAGTAACTAAACAAAAACAAAAATACCTGGAAAAACTCAGCAGGTCTGACAGCATCTGCGGAGAGGAATACAGTTAACGTTTCGAGTCCGAATGACCCTTCAACATTTTGTTTTTGTTTTGGATTTCTAGCATCTGCAGTTTTTTGCTTGTATCTCCATTTAAGTAATACTCTGCTTTTTTGTTCTTCCTGCCAAAGGGAACAACTTTACATTTTCCCACATTAATCTCCATTAGCCAGATCTTTGCCCACTCACTCACTCTATCTATATCCATCTGTTACCTCCTCATGTCCCCTTTACAACCTTTTTCCTACTTATCTTTGTGTCATCTGCAAATTTAGCTACTATGTCTTCACTCCCCTCACCTAAGTCATTGATGTAAATCGAAAAAAGTTGAGGCCTCAGTACAGACCTCTGTGGGTGTCTACTCGTCACATCCTGTCAATTAGAAAAAGAGACATTTATGTATACTCTCTGCTTTCTGCCAGCCAGCCAATCTTCTATCCATGTTAATATGTTACCCTCTACATCATGCGCTTTAATTTTCTGTAATCATCTTTGATGTGGCATCTTATCAAATGCCTTCTGGAAAACCAAGTACAGTATGTCTACAGGCTCCCCTTTATCCACTGCACATGGTACTCCTTCAAAAAACGTCAATAAATTGATTAAACATGATTTTCCTTTCAGAAATCCATGCTGACTCTTCCTGATTGATTTGAGCTCTTCTAAGTGCCCAGCTATAACCTCCTTAATGATCGATTCTAATAACTTCCCCATGTTAGACGCCAAGATAACTGGCCTATTGTTTCTTATTTTCTGTCTCCCTCCCTTCTTGAATAAGATTACAAGAGGGGTTTTTTTTGCTACTTTTCAGTCTGATGGAAACTTTCCAGAATCTAGTGAATTTTGGAAAATTAACACCAGTGCTACAACTAACTCATTAGCCACCTCTTTTAAGGCCCAAGGATGTAATCCATTGGGACCTGGAGACTTGCCAGCCCACAGCTCCATCAATTTGTTCAGTACCGTTTCCCTAGTAATTTCAATTTCACTATGTTCCTTTCTCCCTTTCACCTCCTGATTTACAGCTATTACTGGAATATTTTTATATCCTCTATAGAGAACACAGAAGCAAAATATTTGTTCATTTCTTCTCCCATTTCCTTATTATCTGCTATTAACTCCCCACTGTCATTCTCTAGAGGACCAACACTCACTTTACTTACCCTTTTCCTTTATAAATACCTGTAGAAACTCTTGCTATCTGTTTTTACATTTTTAGCTAGCTTCCTCTTCCTAATTTTGTTCTCCTGATTAATCTTTTAGTCGTTCTCTGCTTTTCTTTATATTCTGTCCAATCATCTGTTCTGCAGCTCATCTTTGTGGAGTTGTATGCTTTTTGCTTACGTTTGATGCTTTCCCTAACATCTTTAGTGAACCACGGATGGTCGGTCCTCCCCTTAGAATTTTTCTTTATAGTAGGAATGTACTTATTCTGAAAACTCTGAAATATCCCCTTAAATGTCTGCCACTGCTTCTCCATTAATCTATCCTCTAGCCTGGTTTTCCAGTTTACTTTGGCTAGCTCAGCTTTCATCCCCACATAGTTGCCCTTATTTAAGTTTAAGATACCCACTCTTCTCCCTTTCAAACTGGATATAAAATTCAATTATATTGTGGTCGCTGCTATCTAGCGGTGCCTTTAGTCTGAGGTCATTAATCCTGTCACATTACGCAATACCAAGTCTAATATAACTTGCTCTCTGGCTGGTTCCAGAACATGCTGTTCTAAGAAACTATCTCAAAAGCATTCTGAGAACTCCTCATCCAGGCTACGACTGTCAATCTGATTTTTCCAGTTTATGTGTAGTTTAAAATCACCCATGATTATTGCCATTCCTTTATTACAAGCATACAATATTTTCTCTTGAATACTTTGTCCTACACTGTGGCTACTGTTAGTGACCCTGTAGACCATGCCCACTAATGACTTATTTCCCTTACTATTCCCCATCTGCACCCAAACTGATTCTACATCCTGATCTCCTGAACCAAGGCCATCTCTATTTATTGCACTAATGCCCTCTTTGATTAACAGTGCTACCCCTCCATCTTTACCTAGTTTCCTATTCTTCTTGAATGTCATGTACCCTTCAATATTAAGGACCCAAGCTTTGTCATCCTGCAGCCACGTCTCCGTAATTGCTATCAGATCATATTTATTTACTTCAACATGGGCCAATAATTCATTTACTTTGTTATGAATTCTACATGCATTCAGAGAGACAGCCTTCAGTTTTGTCTTTTTGTTTGTAACATCTTGTCTTGACTGTTGATGTATTCTTAGGTTTTTTTCTCTCTGTCCCTTCCTGCCATTCTCTGACACTCGTTTCTCATATTACTATTTTGCTCTCCTGTTTTGATTCTACACCTTGAATTGCTACCTCCACCCAAGCTTGATCCCTCACCCCTCTCTACTTCCCTAGTTATGTGATTTGCTAGGACACTCATCCCAGCACAGTTCAGGTGCAATAGTGCAGCTCCCACTTTCCCCAGTATTGATGCCAATGCCCCACAAACAGAAATCAACTTCTCCCACACCAGTCTTAGAGCCATGCATTTGTCTCTCTAATCTTATTGGCCCTATGCCAATTTGCCTGTGGTTCTAGTAATAACCCAGAGATTATTACCTTTGAGGTTCTGCTTCTTAGTTTGATACCTAGCTCCTCATACTGACTTTGCAGAACCTCTTTCCTAGTTCAATCTATGTCATTGGTGCCTAAATGGACCATGGCAACTGGATCCTCCCCCTTCCACTGCAAGTTCCTCTCTAGCCCTGAGCAGATGTCCTGAGCCCTGGCACCAAGCAGGCAAATAGTTTTGGCAGGAAAGATATGGTGAGACAGTATAAATTAAAGGGAGAACCTCTAACTAAGGACCTCGATGTATATGTACATAGGTCATTGAAGTAGGCAGGGCATGTCGAGAGAGCGGTTGATAAAGCATATAGTATCCAGGCTTTATTAATAGGGACATTGAGTACAAGAGTAAGGAGATCATCTTGAACTTGTATAAGACACTAGTTAGGCATCATGCAGAATACAGTATCCAGTTCTGGGTGCCATACTTGAGGAAGGATGTGAGGGCATTGGAGAGAGTATAGAGGAGATTCATAAGAATGATTCCCGGGATGAAGAACTGTAGATATGAGGATAAATTGGAGAGGTTGGGACTGTTTTCCTTGGAGAAAAAAAGGCTGAGAGGAGACTTGATAGAGGTATTCAAGATCCTGAGGGGTATGGACAGGGTAAATAGTGAGAAACCATTCCCACCCAAGAGAACATCAAGAACTAGGGGGCACAGTTTCAAAATAATTGGCAAAAAGAGTAAATGTGATGTGAGGAAAATTTTTTTTGAGCCTGGAACAAGCTTCCTGAAAGGATGGTGGAGGCAGGTTTGATTGAGGTATTCAAAAGGGAATTGGATTGCTACCTGAAAACAGAGAATATGCAAGGTTATGGGGATAAGGCAGGGGAGTGGGACTAAGTGGAATGTTCTTTCAGAGCCAGTGCAAACTCAGTGGGCCAAATGGCCTCCTTCTGCACTGTAAAGACACAGTGATACTGTGATACTGTGATTTGCTAAGGAAAGAATGAAGTTTAAGCAGAAGGCAACACTCCAGATTTGTACTTTGTCACAGTGAATATGCATGAATATCAATGACTTTCACTTTCATCTATGTTTAAGCAATGTTTGAATGCTGCCATGAAAACATAGCATAGGTTGCCATTGCAGGCAATATACATTACAATTCATATTTGCTTATCCTATGCTTTGAAGACCACAGACCAGGAGGGGGAAACTAGTACTGTTGAACTGTAATACAAACCATAAGCATTGTGCATCACTCATTTTACCTGAAACAAGTGTCAGCGCAGACACACATGTTGGAAGGTCGTAGTGCTTTTGAAAATGAAATACAGGATATGTTAATGAGCAAGGGAGGAAGGGGTAATTATTGCTGAAAGGCTCTGACCCCATAGGGCTGATAATAAAGAGGAGGACCAGGATGAACAAGTCACTTGCCTCATTGCGTGAAATGAAATAGCAGCTAGTCTGAGTGGAATTGTAGGCTCAATCATTCAATTGAACAATATTGTAAAGTAAGGATTCTCTCGTTTTCAGACTATCATTAAGCAGCGTACAGCATCAGTGCTTTTTCTTCAGGTGCACAGATGGCAAGTACTGGTGGATGGCCTCTTAGGAATGTTCCAACTGCTGAAGCCAGGGCTTTGATGTCCATGTTTCAAATTATGATAAATTCCAGTTTTGATGTGTTTGAAATCCTCTCTCACAGCCATGAGGGAGGGATTTTTAGCCATTGTGGAAGTGCCAGTTGTCTCTGCTCAAGAAATCATAGTTGTCATTACGATTCAAACATGCATCCAGTAGCACAGAACAGATGGCTGTCTTTCAAGTTGCCACCTGGCTCTTGCCAGCATTTGTGTCTGATAAAGTAGAAAAACATACAGGTCCCTACAGATGTAATAGGACTGAATTGCCTCAGCACACAGGAAGAACTATCTGAAGCTGCAACAGGTGGAGATACACAGCCAGCAGAATCACAAGCATGTCCACAGGCGACTCTTAATAAGTCTGTATATCAACTTCTTCCAATTGAAACATCACTTAGGAGAAATGCCCTAGAATCAACATGATGTTGCACATAACATAAGGAGATAACAATGAAGCACATTGTGTTAAACATTTTCAATTTAGCATAAAAAGATTGTCAACAATCAAGGTTGCAGTCATTATTCAATTTTTATTGTACATATTTACATAAAACAATTACTTTGATACAAAACAATGCCAATCATAATTGACAGCAACCAGACAATTTTATTTCAAATAAATATTGACTGTTCTAATTGTTTTTTGTCCATCAAATAGTCAGATCTCTGGTGAAAAATGAAACTGCCGCATGGCTAAAGTCATTTTTCCCATTCTCCTCTTCCTGGAACCTGTTTAGTTTCAGCTCCTTTCAGCAAGTTTCAATTTGCTTATTTAAATGTTAAAACAGTGTAGCATTCAACACGTGTTAGAATCATACCTCTCAAGATTGAAGTTTCCTTTTAAAAATAGAAGGATTCAGCATGATCTAGACATGTGGCTACTAACCTCAGACTTTTTTAAAAAATGGTCATTAATTTACCTTGGAACTGTAAACAAGCAGTTTCCAAGAAATCACCTGAACCATATGGTAGTCAAGAAGAAGTTGTTTGTTTGTTTTGAACTGTGAGGTGCTTTATTTAATGAAAAGCTGGGAGGCAAAAAGGCAATCACATGGGAGAGAGGAAAAAAAAGTTGTGAATCTGCTTGTTTTGAAGGCCGACTTGTTGGAGAACACACTGAGCAAGTAAGGCTACCTTAACCGGCTCCCTATCTCTACCTTGCTTAAAATTGTGTGTGGCTATCAACCTGTAGCCAGAGAACCCTCATCTGAGTGTAACTAGTCTGCATTTGGACCTACAAAGCTGACACTAGTGGTGAGGACTTCTAAGCATCCACCGGAATCAACGGCCCCTTTTCACATGATATAACTTCAGGTCGACAATGTCGAGACCCTGTGGACTTTATCCTTTATTTTATAATGCCCATCTCCAAATCCCATCCCTGCAGAGAGTTTCTATCTGTTTGTCCTTTGTTTGTCTGTGTGTATGTGTGTGCTGGGGGAATTCTTTAGGAAGAGATAGATAGGTATCCCTCCCAATTACAGTTGTGCGTTAACCAGTACATGCAACTTGTTACAAGAAGTTTTGTTTTAAAATAAATTAACTATTCTGAGTTTTTGGAAGAAGTCTGGTCAGAGTCTCGTTTCTTCTGGGTATTAGAGATACACATTTGGCCATTTTGGTGAGAAAATTAAACATTTAAATTAATGGTATAGCCTGCGGAGTAGTGGGGCTTGATAATTCACGCACCCCTCATACCCTGATTATAACACATGCTACAGTTATATCAGTTACTAGACCAGGGCATAGCGCTTCCTCTGGTGAAAGCATTTTTGCATTTACAGGTAATGAATTTGCAGAGGCAGTTTTGATTATAAAACTGACTAGGATCTTCTTCCATTATCTTAAACATGCAATACTCCCACCACCAGTGCATGGTGTCTGCAGTGTGTACAAGATGCATCTCAGCAACTCGCCAAGCTTTTTCAACAGCAAACCTGTGACCTCTACCAACTAGAAGGACAAGGGCAGCAGGTGCATGGGAACACCACCACCGCCAAGCTCCCCTTAAGTCACACACGGTCCTCTCTTGGAAATAGATCACCCTTCCTTCATCAACACTGAGTCAGAGCTCTGAAACTCCCTTCCTAACAGTCCTGTAGGAGTACCTTTACATCATCAAAACAGAAGTGACAGAGGTGGAGAAACTGGGAGAATGGAATCGAGTTCTTATAGAAGGCATGGTGGCCCCACTCTTCCATCATCCACTCCCTTTTCCACAACACTTTCTCTTGAAAGGGCAAGAGATGAAACACCTGCCCTTCTACATGGAAACAGAAAAAATTATGGCACAGAAGGCCCTTCATCTCATCATGTTCATGCGTTCTCACTATCCAGGGCCTCAAACACCATATCTACATGAAATAGCAATTTACCATACTGTATGCACTGATCATAATGTGGCCTTCTCTAAATTGGGGAAACCAAATGCAAATTAGGTGACCACTTTGCCGAAGGATCTCGTTCAATCCACAAGCATGAACCTGAGCTTTCAGTCACTTGCCATTTTAGTACTCTGACCTCTTGGCCTCCTACAGTGCTCCAATAAAGCTCAAAGGAAGCTTGAGAAACAGTACCTCATCTTTCAATTAGGAACTCTACAACCTTTCAAACGCAACATTGAGTTCAACATTTTCAGTTTTCACCGTTGCTCCAATTTTTTCAGACAGCAGGTTCTGGTAATGATTGTGACAATGTCTCAGAAATGTGGTAAATAATGAGGAGGATAGTAACAACTCTCAAGAGAACATAGACAGGCTTGTGAAATGGGAAGACATATGGTGAGTAAAATTTAATATGAAGACTTGTGAAGTCTTACATTTTCGTAGGAAGAATGAGGAGACGCATTATGAACTAAATGATGCATTTTTAAGAGATTGTATCAAAGAGTGGATATATACAAATCTTTGAAAGAGACAAGACAAGTTGGGAAGGTTATTAAAAAATCAAATGGACCTTTGACTTTATTAACAAAAAAAATAACATGCAGAAGGAAGGAAGTTTTGCTAAACCTTTATAAAACACTGGTTAGGCCTCAGCTGGAGTATTGTCTTCAATTCTGGGCACTACATGTTAGGAAGAACGTCACAGCCTTGGAGAGAATGCAGGGGCAGTTAACTTGCATGGTACACTGGATGAGGGATTGTTATGTGGGAAGACTGGAGAAGCTGGGGAAGCAGAGAAGGTTAAGAGGAGATTTGATAGTGTTGCCCAAAAACATGAACAATTTGGCAGAGTAGGGGGAAACTGTTTCCTGGAGCAGAACAGTCGATGACCAAAGGTTGGAGATTGAAGGTGATTGGTAACAGAATTAGAGGAGACATGAGGAAGAATTTTTTTACAGTGTGAGGGATTGTCCCAGATATGCACTAAGTGTGGTAGTGGGTGGGAAAAATGACATTTTACCCTCTGGCCACAATGGCAGCTTCTCACACTGTATCATCTCAAACCTGTCACCTTAATTATGCATTCCTGGGAGACACCTATTTCGATGGCAGGCAGGTGGGTCCTCATTTGCCCACTGTGCCTTCACCTCGCTGCTTCATCACGCTGGGCGCCATATTTAAAGTGCAGCCGCGTGCACACCTCTCAGTGCTTCCAGCCCAGGACTGCTGCATGGAAGACATGGCCCCGAAAGGTAAAAAGACTGCAGCCCCCCAGTTTAATAATGCGTCCTTTGAGCGCCTTTTAGATGCAGTGGAGGCCCGCCTTGCTGTCCTCTACCCCACATCTGGCTGCAGGATGGGCAGCAACATTACCAATCCAGCTTGGGAGGCAATGGCAGCTGTGGTCATTGCCAATGTCCTGCAAAAAAGGATGTATGATCTCCTCCGTTCCACCAGGGTAAGTCCCTCTTCTCATCACCCTCAATTCACACACTCACAAACCCATCACGCATCCACATCAGGGGACAACACCACTGATTCTCACGCACACCCTCACCCTCACATCTCCATTAGGCTCATACCCTCTGAAGCTCACGTTTTCATCCCACGCATGTCACTGCTCACCACACAAACATTCTGTGCAGTGCCATGTCTCCTGCTCACACTCTCTCCATCAGTTTCCATGCAGGAGAAGCCTGCTCACATCAGCAGGGAAAGATCCTCGACTGGGAGTGGAGTGGTCCACATTAGGCCCCTCACTCACTTTGAGGAGTGTGCCATCACAGTGACTGGTGAGGACATGGATCGTGTCTGCAGAAATGGGGAGGTCGGCGGTGAGCACCCTCGTGAGGATCCTGCACCACATCTTCCCTCCCTCAATGCAAATGTGAGTGCTCTCTCCTGTTTTTGACTGCTGCCATGCACTACTTATCTCTACTTTGGTTCACAGGGAGCTCTGCCAAGCAACCGACACCCCCAGCCAAACATTCCTTCAGCTCCATCCATGTCCTCAACTCCAGCCAAAGAGTTCCTCCTCCATTGAAGAGCTGGAAATAAGCAGCCTGAAGACCCGTCACAGCACTTACCCACGCCCTCCAGCAGCGCAGAGACACACACCTCGGTGGAACCGAATCTTGTTTTGCAGAAAGCAGAGGCATGTGCAGACCTGCACTCCACTGGCAGAGCAATGGGTGAGTTCTTGCAGTGGCAACATGAGAAGGAGATGGCACACCTCGACATCCCTTCAGGTGCTCCCTCCCCTCAAGGAATCAGGCCGGGGCCCTTGGGCACCTGAAGGGAGGAGGAGTGGCAGCTGGACACCCCTGGGTCATCCACTCAAGAATCTCAGAGACTGTCCTCTCCCTCCAAGTCCCCTTTGCCTGTGACCCACTCAGCCTTGTCCTCTGCACTGCAGAGGGAGCAGCTAGCCCACAGGAGGACAGCCAGAACAAGCTTCTCCCTTCCCTCAGACACCTTTACTTCATCTGCCACCCTTAGTCCTTCACCATTCCCAACTCCTTCCTCCAGCTTTACTTCTTTCTCCAGCCTTAGTTTTTCCTCCACCCTTACTCCCTCCCATCTCCATACTCCTTCCTCATCCTGGACTCCTTCCTCACTCTTGCCTCCTTCTCCTCTCTGCACTCCTTCCCTCCTCCAAACCCCTTCCCTTACACCTTACACCCCTCCATATGCCTACCTCTCCAGATGCCGTCTTCTCCCCCATTACACTGTCCTCCCTCTGTAGTCCTTCCCACTTCCCAACCTCACCCTCTGACACCTTCGTTCCCTCTTCCCAACCTCACAACCCAACGCCTCCTTCTCTCCCAGTCAATTCTAGACCTTCTCCCGCTCACCCCCCCTCCCCACTCTGGTACATCTTCCTCTCCGAAACACAGCTGGACCTTCTTCTTCACCCCCTTGACCATCATTCGTTGTGAGCAGATCCACAACGGTGACTTTCCCCCTTTCATGAGCTGCTTCGCAGCAGAGCCATGTCCATGGAAATCCACCCAGCATGCCATGGACATTCCTCCAGGGTCCTGTTGCTGTCAGGCTCCAGCATCTTCTGCTCCTCGGCTGTCTGTGACGTGAGCAAGGCCATGACGGAAAGTCCCAACTTCCACGTGTCACACTTGTGAAGACATGTTCGGCACCAGCGTGTTTTCCCGCCGATGTGGGCGGACGATCCAGTGGGGGGATGATTCCAGTGGGCTGGCCTTATAATGATATGCAGATGTATCAAAATGAAGTTCCCAACATCTGACGTTGAGAAATGTGGCCCGCCATTGACAGGCTGAGTGGATGTTTGCAAACTTGTTTCACAACGTCCTGTAACCAATTTTTGGTCTTTTTGTCTGTTCATGCCACTGAACATGCCTGACGCCAGCGGGCACAGAAAATTTTGTTGTGACCTGTAATGCACTGTCTGAAAGGGTGGTGTGAGCTCAGCAGTAACATTCAAAAGAGAATTGGATAAATAATTGGAGGAAGAATATGATAGGGCAATGGAGAAAGGGCAGGGAAGTGGGATTAAATCATTCACTCCACAAATGTGCTGACGCAGGCACAATGGGCTGTGTTGCATGATTCCATAATCCCAATGTGGTCTAGCAAGCCACTCAGTTGTAACAAACCACTACATACAAAGTCTCAAAAAAGGAATGAAACAGAATGAACCACCCGACATCGACCTAGGCACCTGAAACAACAACAGCAAACTCAATCCTGTCAACCCTGTGTCATGAAGCTATTAATGTATATAATATTTTGGAAAATATTTTCTTTTAAAATAGAGGTTTAGTCTGTGAGTGTGTCTTAACTGGATTAAAACCAGCTAGCCTGGGTGCTTTGATATGCACTAATTTTGATATGTAAGAGAGAGAGCATGCATTTGCATTTTTTGAATAGAGCATTCAAGAAGTGGGGTGAAAATTGACATCTTTCAAGCAGCTACCAAGCAATATGTTTATATTACTAATAAAATTGGTACTATGAAAGGGGTTTCATTATTAAAAGGTGAAGTTCAAAAAAGGTTGTTGATACAATTAAAAAATAACATTCAATGGGGCTGGTAGGAATAACTTCAGTTGTTTTTGGGTGTGCAGGCAGAGCCAAAGTAAGATCAAGCCTCCAATTGGCTGCATAGTGAAAATAACCTCATTTTGAATTGGTAAGGTAAAAATGCTTTGCCTGGTGTCTGGTTAAGCCTATTGGTTGCTGTTGCCTTAATGGAGATGAGTTTGGGAATTTGTTAAAAGCTATGATAGTAGCAATTTGTAGCCATGTGTACATATATTTTAACCTGTGTAAGTTAATTATATGTTTCATTTAGTTTAATGTAAAATGTCGAGAACTAGTGATCTGATTCCTGAATTTAGAGTCGCGTCTCAAACTTAACACTTAAAATTATAGATTGTGGCAGTTGTTTAAAGTTTCCCTCTGGGATTTTTTAAAATAACTCCACTTTACCAACTGCATCGGTCATAATACCTGCAAAGTCCTCCTTACTAACATCTGAGGGCTAGTGTCAAAATTGGGAGACTGTCTCACAGACTAGTTAAGCAACAGCCTGACATTGTCATCCTCATGGAATCATATCTTACAGATAATGTCCCAGACTTCACCATCACCATCCCTGGGTATGTCCTGTCCCACTGGCAGGACAGACTCAGCAGAAGTGGCAGCACAGTGGTATACAGTTGGGAGGAAGTTGCCCCGGAAGTCCTCAACATCGACTCTGGACCCCAAGAAGTCTCATGGCATCAGGTCAAACATGGGCAAGGAAACCGCCTGCTGATTACCACCTACTGCCCTCACTCAGCTGGTGAATCAGTGCTCCTCCATCTTGAACACAAATTGGATGAAGCACTGAGGGTGGCAAGGGTGCAGAATGTATTCTGGGTGGGGGACTTCAATGTCCATCACCAAGACTGGCTCAGTAGCACCACGACTGACTGAGCTGGCCGAGTCATAAATGACATAGCTGCTAGACGGGGTCTGCGGCAGGTAGTGAGGGAACCAACACAAGGGAAAAACAAACTTGACCTTATCCTCACCAACCTGCCTGCCACAGATACATCTGTCCATAACAGTATTGGTAGGAGTGACCACTGCACAGTCATTGTGGAGACAAAGTCCCGCCTTCACATTGAGCATACCCTCCGTCGTGTTGTGTGGCACTACCACCGTGCTAAATGGGATCGATGTCAAACAGAACTAGCAGCTCAAGACTGGGCATCCATGAGGTGCTGTGAGCCATCAGCAGCAGCAGAATTGTACTCGAATGCTATCTGTAAGCTCATGTCCTGCCATATCCCCCACTCTACCATTACCATCAAGCCAGGGGATCAACCCTGGTTAAATGAAGAGTGCAGGAGGGCATGCCAGGAGCAGCACCGGGCATACCTAAAAATGAGGTGACAACCTGGTGAAGTTATAATACAGGACTACTTGCATGCCAAACTGCATAAGCAGCAATTGATAGACAGAGCTAAGCAATCCCACAACCAACGGATCAGATCTAAGCTCCACAAATATCCCCAACCTCAATGATGGAGGAGTCCAGGACATCAGTACAAAATAAAAGGCGGAAGCATTTGCTACAATCTTCAACCAGAGGTGATGAGTGGATGATCCATCTCAGCCTCCTCCGGAGATCCCCAGCATCAAAGATACCAGTCTCCAGTCAATTCAATTCATTCCACGTGATATCAAGAAACAGCTGAAGGCACTGGATACTGCAAAGGTTTGGGCCCTGACAATATTTGTCAATAGTACTGAAGACTTGTGCTCCAGAGGTTGCCGTGCCCCTTGCCAAGGCGTTCCAGCTACAGCACTAGCATCTACCTAACTATGTGGAAAATTGCCCAGGTATGTCCTGTACACAAAAAGCAGGACAAATCCTACCCGGCCAATTAACGCCCCATCAGTCTACTCTCAATCATCAGTAAAGTAATGGAAGGGGTCATCAACAGTGCTATCAAGCGGCACTTGCTTAGCAATAACCTGCTCACTGATGCTCAATTTGGGTTCTGCCATGGCCACTCAGCTCCTGACCTCATTACAGCCTTGGTTCAAACATGAACAACAGAGCTGAACTCCCGAGGTGAGGTGAGAGTGACTGCCCTTGACAGTAAGGCAGCATTTGACCAAGTGTGGCATCAAGGAGCCCTAGCAAAATTGGAGTCATTGGGAATCAGGAGCAAAACTCTCTGCTGGTTGGAGTCATACCTAGCACAAAGGAAGATGGTTGTGGCTGTTAGTCCGTCATCTCAGTTCCAGGACATCACAGCAGAAGTTCCTCAGGGTAATGTCTTCGGCCTAACCATTTCAGCTGCTTCATCAATGACTTTCCTTCCATTGTAAGGTCAGAAGTGGGGATGTTCACTGATGATTGCACAATATTCAGTATCATTCACGACTCCTCAGATACTGAAGCAGTCCATGTCCAAATGCAGCAAGAGCTGGATGATATCCAGGCTTGGGCTGACAAGTGGCAAGTAACATTCACGCCACAAAAGTGTCAAGCAATGACCATCTCCAAAAAGAGAGAATCTAACCACTGCCCCTTGATGTTCAATGGCATTACCATCACTGAATCCCCCAAATATCCTGGGGGGGGTTATCATTGACCAGAAATTGAACTGGACTAGACATTTAAATACTGTGGCTACAAGAGCAGGTCAGAGGCTAGGAATCCTGTGACCAGTAACTCACCTCCTGACTCCCCATAGTCTATCCACCATCCGATCCACCATCTACAAGGCACAAATCAGGAGTGTGATGGAATACTCCCCACTTGCCTGGATGAGTGCAGCTCCCCCAACACTCAAGAAGCTTGACACGATCCAGGACAAAGCAGTACGCTTTATTGGCACCACATCCACAAAAATTCATTCCCTCCACCACTGACACACAGTAACAGCAGTGTGTACCATCTACAAGATGCACTGCAGGAATTCACCAAGGCTCTTTAGACAGCACCTTCCAAACCCACGGCCACTACCATCTAGAAGGGTAAGGGCAACAGATAGACGGGAAACCACCACCTGGAAGTTCCCCTCCAAGTCACTCACCATTCTGACTTGGAAATAGATCACCGTTCCTTCACTGTCGCTGGGTCAAAACCTTCCTAACAGCACTGTGAAAACTCACTCTGGAAACTCACTGTGGTATCTACACCACATGGACTGCAGCCGTTCAAGAAGGCAGCTCACCACCACCTTCCCATGGGCAACTAGGGATGGGCAATAAATGCTGGCCCAGCCAGCGAAGCCTACATCCTGTAAATGAATAATAAAAAAAATTGCACTTCCTCTAGACCCATCCTTTGCCTCTTGTCCCATTAGCGCCTGCCCTTGTTTTGCACCATCATCCATTTTGTCATTTAAACACTCCTTGTCCTACAATATTTCTCTTTACACTCAAAAGAACGAGTTGCTTTGTGCTTGGCCCCCAACGACTCCATGGTTCACTTAACCTCTCCCTTTTCATCCTTTGGCTCAAGCATAGGGAAGTGCTGGATGAGATTCCACGTGGTAGGGATACACCATCATGCATTTCATGGGTGAAACATCTCTCCAGCTTAGTCCCCACTAACCTCCTTTCTATAGGCACCATCTGAGATGGAGCCTGAAGATACATCATATGTGTTCACTCCTTAATTACCCTAATATTTTCCTCTTTGCACATTGGAGATGGGCTTTCTTGCCCTGATTACACTGGGACTAACACAACCAAACGTAAGAGGGTCAGGTGGGAGATAATACAATTAGACCTGACAGGGTGAACTTCAACCAGCTCTTGCAAATAATAATTGGTGATTTATTCACATATGAGACTAAGGCCAGGATTTTCCGGCCCCACCTGCAGCAGGAATCATCGCAGGTGGGACGGAAAATTTGACAGGCCAGCCAAAGGTCAGCTGTGGGCAGGACCTGAAAATCCCACCCTAAGGCTTCCAAGTGTTCATGCATTAATCATGAGGGGCCTCGACCCTCATAATATTTTCCAAGCCACTCATGGCCTGTCCAATTAACCATGATCATTACACATTCACACACATCATTTTGACATGACTCATCTAAGGATTGACAATCTTCTTTAATTAAATTGTTAATGGTACTTGTAAGGAGCTCTATTCCTGTAACGATAACTTGCAAATGTAAGTTCATGGACCTGCCCTCATCAACCAATTTTGACTCCCCTTCATTTGTTCCCTGCAGAATTTCCTTCACTTGTCACTGGATCTGATCTATCTTGATGGACGGTGCAAGCAGATTGAGGTGACTGATCACCAATGTGCCAGTATTAAAAATTGACAATCATCAGTGATAGAGCTTTGATTCCTACATCCACCCCATTAATTGGTTCAGTTTTTGCTTTCCCATTCAGTTCCCATAGACCTCCCACAACTTAGGGTCATCCCTGTTGTTTCACTATGGTCATAATTCTATACTGAATATACTTAGTCATTTAGCCCCCTTACACCTTAGAGCCTCCTGCTGTCTCCAATGCCATTGAGATAAGGGCTATCCACCAAGCCCCCTCTGGTAACTGTAGGAAACAAAAAAAACAATAATGGTTCTGTGGCATGCTTGCATAGACCTGATTAATTATTGAGCTTCCATCACGTCACTTTCTTTGGGTATCTTGGTGGTGCAGTGGGTCAAGGAGTATATCTGTCTGTTGCCTCTTGACGTAGTCACCAATCCTGATTGGCGTTGGCCCTTGAGATGGTGATGATTTGTGTCACTGTCTTTTCTAGATCTTTTGCGGCTCCTTAGGCATAAATATACTGTTTCTGAGGTATGATCACAGAGTTACCCTCAACCTCCATGTCTATTGTAGTTATTGTCCCAGAATCATCTTATGGGTGGCATACACCCCCTGGTTCTGCTACAGTATCACCTGAAATTCAGGCAAACCTTTTCCTACAGTGTTGTCAGTTTATATGGACCTGTTGCTTGGATGGAACTCACAATTCCCTCCTGATTTGCTGAAGCTATCCAGACTTCCCCCATACTTGTTTTCTCCACTGCGCCCCACAGGCAGTTATTTCCCATGTCCAAAATCATTTTATGGGCTAACATCCAAGCTGATCCTAACATGCCCATGCCAAAATGATCCCAGCTGAGAAGAATGCATTTCTGTTCAGTTTCTTAGGGTTCTACCTGAAAATTTAGGGGCTTTGATACCACCCTACTCTGCTTGTACCCTGTTAATCTTTTTAAAACAGAGGGAGTCCCACTTGTCCAGTGTGAGGATCCTGGGTGTCCACTACCATTCTAGAGAGTCTGGTATCCATCAGCTACCTTCCTTTCTTTCCCTCTAACCAAACCTCTATACATGATCTTCCCCAATCGTCATACCTGAGTGGGAACAAAACTCATCCTGGACCACAGCCCCTTCACTGGGGCCTCTGATGCCCTACCGTTTCACCTTCTCTACTGGCTACAGTTATTGATCCTTGGGCCACCTGCTGGAGTGCCTTTACCAGCACCCCCAACATTTGCTGTCCTTGGAACTGTTCAAGGTGAACTCTTCCCCCCAACTCTTCCCCTGATTTTCTCACTGTCCCCTGTCAGGTGAAGTGTCCGGTACCCCCACAATCATCACATCTGCTGACTTGGGAGGACTTAACTCCTTTCCCCCCTGTTTCTACTGCCTACTGCAGGACTTCTCCTTCAAGGGTCCTCTGGGCTCATGCAGTTTCTCTCTTTTTCATGACCTCCTATCTTCCTTCCTCCTTTCTGAATGCTTGTCCTCTTCTCTTCTGCCCTGTGAACATTGAAGGTGAGGGTCAAAAAGGTTTTCCTCAAAACTACCACCTCTGTCAGATCTCCTTCCAGATCAAACCATGCATTAACTTGGGCTTTAATGAACAGGTGGCTTCTTGCAATCAGGGCCCTTAACCCATCACTGCACAGGTCTCCATCAAGGGTCTTTCTAACTGGTGTTGGGGCTCTGGCATAAACTGGTCGGAGGCGATCAGCAAACACCCCTGGGGGCTCACTCAGCTTCTGTTTGGTACTCTGTACATTCTCATAAGGATCCTGGTCCCGTATCCCATGGCCCTGAGGATTTGATCTTTTGCATCTGCCAGGGCTCACTCCCTTGCTTGCTGCTCTGGGTAGAAACCCATTAGCAGTAACTTAATATGTTTTACTGCATTTATTGAAGCCAACTATCTGTTTAATGACCACTATCTGTTTTATGATGGTGGGATTGTCTCCCGTCCCCAACTAAGACAAATATCTTGCTAACTCTATCAATTGAGCATTGGCACAAGGGATTTTGTCATTACTATGTAATTTCCAGATCTCTTGTGCTTCTACAATAAACATTTATTGCTCCATTGTCCTGGCTTATCTCGATCTGGAGGGTCAGGGCTGTGCGGCGGGGGTCTGCAGCCATTGTGCTGGGTTCCAGCATCAGACGCTCCACCCCCTGGTCTCATTAAACACAGAGTACCCCTTGCTGCTGCCTCACTTCCCAAATTTGGGGCTAACGCTGCTGGCAGCTTACTTTACCATGTAACTCATCCCGCAAAACCCTACAGGCAGCTTTTACATCTTCCACTGCCTTTTGTACTCTCTTCACTCTCTTTATATTAAACTTATTCTCCACCTCCCATTTATTACACTTCCACTTACAATTCTGCCAACTGATATTGAGAACACGATTCTGCACATTTCTTTTTATCCCTTTCACTTTCTGACTTCCCATACTCATTAACTTATTCACTGCTACTTCACTGGCCTTCCTCTGGAGTTTCGTCTTTTCTAACTTCAGTTATCTGATTTTCTCTGGATTTATGCATTATAAGCCAGAGGCCACATGACTTCCATTAATTGTGGCTTGGCAAGAGAACTCTTCATCCATTCGCTAGCCTTTCCTACCACATTTTCACCTCCAGTTATTCCCTTAACCGAAAGTTCATACACCTTAATAATTTTAGTGATGTATCTAGTCACTAACTCTTCTATCGTCTTATTAAGATTTAACCATTGTGTCAATTACTCAGTCTCCAAACTGGCTCACCAGAATTGTATATGGAAGGAAAGAATGTATATGGTGCTGGATGGGGGCCTGATCAAGTTGTCCTGGCAGAATCTAAATTGAGCGTTGATGAGCAGGTTATTGCTGTGTAAGTGTCACTTGATAGCACTGTCAGCAAAACCTTCCATCACTTTGTTGATGGTTAGGAGTAGACTAATGGGGTGGTAATTGGCTAGATGGGATTTGTCCTGCTTTTCTGTGGACAGGACATACCCAGGCAATTTTCCACATTATCAGGTAGATGTCAGTGTTGTAGCTGTATTGGAATGTCTGGCTAGGGGTGAGGTTATGACTGGAGCATATGTTTTCAGTAGTATAGCCAGAATGTTGTCAGAGCCCATAGACTTTGCAGTATCCAAAGCCTCCAGCCATTTCTTGATATCACATGGAGTGAACATAATTGACTGAAGGCAGGCATCTGTGATGGCCGGGAACTCAGGACGAGGCTGAGATGGATTTGGTACTTCTGGCTGAAGATGGTCGCAAATTCTTCAGCTTTGTCTTTTGCACTGATATGCTAGGTTCCCCACCATTGAAGGTGGGGATGTTTGTGGAGTCTCCTCTTCCTACTGACTGTTTATTTATTCACCACTAATCATGACTGTATGTGGCAGAACTGCAGAGCTTGTAAAGATCTATTGATTGTGTGGTCACTTAGCTGGGTATAGCAAGCTGTTCCACATGTTCAGCATGCATGTAATCCTGTGCTGTAGATTCATCATGTTGAATCTTCTCAATTTAGGTATGCTTGATGCTGCTCCTGCCAGATTCTTTTCACTCCTCATTGAACCAGGGTTGCTCCCTGGCTTGATGGTGATGTTAGCGTGAACAATATGTTAGATTATTGTGGAATTCAGATCTGCTGCTGCTAATGGTCCACAACAGCACATGCAAGTACTCCCGCAAATCACAGACCAAGCTGATTTGCAACTATATTGCTGTTCCTTTACTATCCCTGGGCCAAAATCCTGAACTCCCTCCTTAACAGCACTGCAGGTGCATCTACACCTCACTGACTGCAATGGCTCAAGGAGGCAGCTCGCCACTACCTTCTCAAAGCCAATTAGGGATGGACAATAAATGCTGGTCTTGCCAGTGATGTTCATACCCCATAAATGAATAAAAAGCAGTCAAGGCTGAAGTGCTTGAAGCCAACTTCAGCCAGAAATGCCAGTGAATACTCCATCTAATCCACCTGCTGCTTTCCCCAACATCACATAAACCAATTTAATTTACTCCATCTAACACCAAGAAACAACTAAGTGCACTGGATACAGCAAAGGTTATAGGCTCTGACAATATCCTGGCTGTAGTGCCCTAGAATTAGCCCAGTTTTAGCCAAGCTACAACACTGGAATTAGCATAACAAAGGAAAATTGCCCAGGTATGGCCTATCCCTAAAAAAACAGGTCAAATCCAATCTGGCCAAGTACTGCCCCCATCAGTCTAGTCTCAGTCATTAACAAAGTGATGGAAGATGTCACATTGTTATGAAGTGACACTTACTCATCAATAACCTGCTCACTGATGCTCAGTTTTGGATTCGCCAGGGCCACTCAGCTCCTGACCTCATTACAGCCTTGGTCCAAACATGGACGAAAGAGCTGAATTTCACAAGTGAAATGAGAGTGACTGCCCATGACATCAAAACAGCATTTGACTGAGTGTGGCGTTAGCCAGACCAAGTAAAACTAATGTCATGGGAATCAGAGGAAAACTCTCATTGGCTGGAGTCACACCTAGCACAAAAGAGGATGGCTGTGGTTGTTGGAGGCCAATCTTCTCAGTGCAAGGAATCACTGCAGGAGTTCTTCAGGGAAGTGTCCTTGGCCCAACCATCTTAGCTGCTTCATCAATGGCCTTCTCTGCCTCATAAGATCACAAGGGGGGATATTTTCTGTTACTTGCACAGAGTGAAGTTCCATTCAAAACTCTTCAGATGATGAAGCATTGAAGCAGTCTATGCATTTGTGCAGCAAGACCTGGACAACATTTAGACTTTGGGTGATAAATGGCAAGTAACGTTCATGGCTTACAGGTGCCAGACAATGATCATCTCTAATAAGAGTTTAAACACCTCCCTTTGATGTCCAATGGTATTACCGTTGTCCAATCCCCACCATCAACACCCTGGGGGATTTCATTGACTGGAAACTTAACTGCACCAATCATATAATTATTGTGGACACAATAACAGGTCAGAGGCTGGGGATTCTGGTGCATGTAACTCATCTCCTGGCCTTTTAAAGCCTTTCCACTGTTTACAAGGTAGAATTTGGGAATATGATGGAATATTTTGCACTTTCCTGGATGGATGCATTTGAAACAACACTCAAGAAACTTGACTCCATCCAAAATAAAACAACTCGTCTGATTGGTACTCCACCCACCACGTTAAACTTTTATTCCCTTCACTACTGGCACACCGTGTATGCAGTGTGTACCATCTACATGATGTATTGCAGCACCTCGCTAAAGCTTCTTTACCAGCACCTCCCAAACACATGACCTGTACCATCTAAAAGGACAAAGGCATCAGGTACTACCTCCAGCTCCCTCTATGATAGACATCACCCTGACTTGCAGGTATATAATCTTTCTCATTGTTGTGTCAAATCCCGAAGCTCCCTATCTAACGGCACCATGGGAGTAACCTTACACAGTTTTTTAAGTTATTTCATGAGATGTGAGCATCATTAGCAAGGCCAGCATTTGTAATTCCCCATGAGAAAGTGGTGGTGAGCTGCCTTTTTGAACCACTGTAGTTCATGATAGAGCAGAATACCTTCTGAATAGCGAAAAGCTAAAAATAGTGAAGATCAAAAGAGCCTTGGGGCTCAGATGCATACATCATTAAAAAGAACAAGTATAAGAAATACACAAAAAGATTGATGCAATGCTGGCCTTTATCTCTAAAGGACTAGACTACAAAGGGGTAGAAGTCATGCCTCAGCTATACAAAGCCCTGGTTAGACCACATCTGGAATATTGTGAGCAGTCCTGGAACCCTACTTTCAGAAGGATATATTGGCATTGGATTTACCAGAATGATACCTGGGCTCCAAGGTTTAAATAATGAGGTGAAATTATACAAACTAGAATTATATTCTTGGAATTTAGAAAGTTAAGAGGTGATTTGATTTAAGTTTTCAAGATTATAAGGGGAGCAGATAGTTTGGATAGAGATAAACTATTTCTGCTGGTTGTGGAGTTGAGGACTTTTGGGCTTTGTCTAAAATTTGAACACAACCTTTCATGGAGTTAGGTCGCAGATCATGACTCACTGAATAGCAGAATCACATCAAGGGGATAAATGGCCTAGTCCTGTTCTTTTTTCTTAGCAAAATCCCACAATGGATAATCAAAATAACTAACTAATGTGTTTTTTTGGTATTAGTAGAGGGAAGAATGTTGCCCAGGGCAGCCTGAATGCATTGGATCTTTTGCACTTATCATATTGGCAAACACAAACTCAGTTTAATGTCTCCTTATAACAATGCAGCATTCTCTCAGAGCGAAACTGGATTATGTGCTCACATTCTAGAGCATGAGTTCCTGCAACATTCTGATGGAGAATGAAGAATGCTATCATTGAGCGAAACTTTTATTCGATTTTCTTGACCTGATGGCAAAATATGCAGGGAAGACTAACGTTGATACAAGATTAAATTGCACCCTATGTAGACATCATGTGACAGCAAAGGCAGATTACAGGATAAAAGGAAAGATGAGACATAACAGAGAACGTTGAGATGTGATGTGATTACTGTTTTTATGATCTTGAAGGCAACATGATAGGCTATTTCATCTTATACAGAACAGTATAAGGTAGCATGCAGGGAGACAAAGCAGAGGCAACAGAGAGGAGAGGTTGTGAGCAGAAGGAAGAGGAGGTGGGCTCTCAATACAAGGCTGTACACACCTACAACCTTCAGGGAGCATACCTCTTACATCCACCTCAGCTTGGGGCAGTGCCTGAGGTGACTAAAATTTTTGGTTACTGAGTTGTGCCACCTCCTCCAACTGGACCTGCAGATGCACAGCAGGGTAAAAGACAGAGCCACAAGTGGCTGTGAAGGTTACCATCACCCTCAATTTTCACTTAGGTGGACCCTTTCAGGCTGGAACTGATAACATTTCCAACATATCGTAGTTCACCATCCATTGCTGCATCAGGGAGGGAGCAGAAGACCTGTATACCAGGACAACATTGACTGCACACACTTGATTTTGCCATGTAGAAATATACTGCAGCTGCAAGGGATACATATAAACATACATACGAACATACAAAGATACATATGATCGTACGAACAAGGAGCAGGAGTAGGCCATTCAGCCCCGCAAGCCTACTCCGCCATTTAATAAGATCATGGCTGATCTGATAGTAACCTGAAATCTACATCCCACCTACCCCTGATAACCTATTACCCTCTTGCTTACCAAGAATCTATCCACCTCTGCCTTAAAAATATTCAAACACTCAGCTTCCACCACCTAGCCTTTTGTGATTCAAGCACGTGGACACCCAGATCTCTCTGAACCTCAGAGCTCTGAAATCTCTCACCATTTAGATAATATGCCTCTCTTTTATGGACAATTTCACATTTTCCCACATCATTCTCCATTTATCATATCTTTGCCCACTCACTTAACCTATATGTTTCTTTTCGTAACCTCCTTATGTCCTCTTCACAACTTACCATCCTACCCATCTTTGTGGCATCAGCAAATTTGGCAACCATCCCATTCATCCCTTCATCCAAGTAATTTACATGAATTATAAACAGTTGAGATCCCAGCACTGATCCCTGTGGCACACCACTCATTATATATTGCCAATCTGAAAAAGACATATTTATGCCTGCTCTCTGCTTCTTGTTAGCCAGCCAATCTTCTATTCATGCCAATATGTTACCTTCCATACCATGAGCTTTTTTCCTGCAATAACCTTTGAAGTGGCACTTTATCAAATCTAAGTACAGTACATCCACCGGCTCCCTTTTGTCCACAGCACACTTTAGCTCCTCAAAGAACTCCAATAAGTTGGTTAAACATGATTTCCTTTTCACTAAACCATGTTTACTCTGCCTGATGACCTTGAGCTTATCCAAGTACCCTGCTACAACTTCTTTAATAATAGCTTCTAACATTTCCCTAAGACAGATGTTAAGCTACCTGTCCTATAGTTTCCCATTTTCTGTCTCCCTCCCTTTTTGAATAATGGAGTTACATTTGCTATCTTCCAATCTAATGGGACCTTCCCCAAATTTAGGGAATTTTGGAAAGTTAAAACCAATGCATCAACTATCTCACTAGACACTTCTTTTAAGACCCTAGAATGAAGTCCATCAGGACTTTTGTCAGCTCACAGCAGGGTACCAGTCCCTTAACATGTAGTTGGTCTTCGATCATCCACAAGATTTTGCGACATGACTCAAATGTGAATCAAATATCCCTTTAGATAAACAGCAATGCAACATTTGTAAAATAAGAGAGTTCTTGGCCAAAATTCCAGTGCTCTCATTCAAACTGTTACACATCCATCGATGAAGCCCCAGATCTGTTTTCAAATTGTGCCATCTGCACATTTGAGCCAGGAGGCTTGTGCCTGTATGACGTTTCTGTGGCACTCACACAGTGTCACCAGCAGAGAGTGAACTGATTTAAACCCTTCAGCTTGAAAGGGAAGTTGTGGAAAAAAATTAGGCCTTTCTGCTTCAGCAGAACTCATGCTATCAGAAGTTGTAAGATTTGCCAAGGGTATAATGGATAAAATTCCAATAGTTGCATGAGAACTTCCCTAAACACCCTTAACAAAATGGAGAAGTTTAGTATGCCCTCATACTGGAGAATAAATCACTTCCAAATATGGAATGGAATCCCAGCAGAACTGGCTCCACCACATGTTTCTGTGTCGATCCACAAGTCACACTGGATTTCAGCCCTCAGCCAAGATGGAATTGTCAAACATATTTTTGAGAAAATTCATAAAATTCATTCATAAATTTATTCTGATACCCTCTGAAAATGATTTTCACATTCAGTATTATTCATCAAATTTTATAAGTAAAATTCAAGCAATTCTTTTTCATATTTTATCATCTACTCCTACTACACTAACTCTTCCGTCTCTTTGTCCTCTGCATCCTCATGTGGCATTTGAGAAAGGTTAAAACATTTGTTTAAGTAAAGCAATGATAAAAAGAGGCAAACTACAAAATACAGTAAAGAAAGGCACTGGAAGAAATTAAAGTATTTAGCATAAGAAAGATTGAGAGAGATGGTTCAGAGTTGTGGAGAACATAATGCATCTTTTAAAAGTTGTTTGTGCTACAAGTAGATAAAATATCAATGAAATATAAACATATGCAGTAAAAATCTTCCTGCATCTTTTTGTCTAGTTTCTTTTCTAAATCTATTCAGCTTGTTATGATCCCAGATGATGTTACTGCTGGACAAGCCATATCCCAGGGCGGAACCTGGCTTGATACTTCCTAGCTTTTATTTTGTGTTTAGAAATGTGGAGGGCAGCTAATAAACAGAATCACAGGAGTCAGCTCTGAACCTTTAACAAAAGAATAAAGCGCGTATTAAACAAGAAAAGATGAACTATATTACAATGCACCTTCACCCACAACTATACCTTTACTTATGTACAAGATCGTAAGGATAACACAAGTTACAAAAGCTATCTTATACTCTAATGTTCACAGTAATTACACAGCCCATGTAAACCAACAGGTGACCTGTGGTCAGACAGACTGCACTCTGAAACCAAGTGATAGATGCCACCCCAAACAGATGCTATGGATCCCTCATCAAATCCCCCCAGATGCTTGTCACACTTTGAGCCAGCTGGGCTCACTGAACTCTGTCTTTCACATGAGTGTTTCCAACTTTCACTCTTAAAGAAGCTTCTCCCAAACACACTTTTTCTCGGATATCTTCCCCAAGAGTCCAACTCCAGGGTTTTGAACGCTCCTTCCAATGCTCCTCTCCCTGGATTGCCACGTGTATTCAAGTTTTGCCTTCCACTTACTCACTCTCTCAGATACTCAGCCATGCTAACGGAATACCACTGCTTCACATGCCTATAGCAAAGAATTATAGACCTTTGGTTATCTCCTTGGATCTTCTGGCTTCTCGCAAGCCTATTTTGCTTTGAGTCTGAATCCTGCATATTTCCCTCTTTAAACATGGAACCTTTCTCTGTTTCTCACTCTTAACTTCACTTAACAGGACTTTTTTCAGATTCCTGTTCTTGCCAAATGACTAGAAGGTGTCCTCAGGAACCGCCTCCCCCCCCAACTCTTCTTCTGTTCTTTGGGGAAACCTGCTTCCTGCAGCTCCCTCCTGTCCAGCTTCTCCTGGCTCCTGTCTCCAACTGAACTGAAACACTGCTGTTCTGTTTCTCTCTGGCTCTATGGGGCCCCTCTCTCTGGATCCCTGTTGCTAGGCAACAGCACAATTTTTTTACCTTGTGTTTGCTTTAACTTCCCTTCAAGGGTTGTAAAACTTAATTAAAACACAGGCATCTTTTAAATTGAAACTAAAACTCAAGTTCCCCTCTTTCTTAACACACAAATACAGAAATACAAATTACACTTAAACTTAAAGCTAAAACTCATTCCTAGTACACTCAAATACATATATAACTTACTTAAACTATCTCTGGCTCCTAACAAGCTACATAAATACATTTCTAATGTTATTATCATTGGCCCTTTCACTACATTAAGTCAGAGAGTCATAGGGCAGAGGTTTACAACCCCCATTGGCAGTTTGCAAGCAAGGGTGCCTGTAAAATTCCCTCCTGACACCCTCCCGCTCATTCCCAACTTGTTGTGGAAGCAAACCTTAAATGTCCAATTACTGGCTACTTAAGGGCTACTTCCCACCCAACCTCAATTTTGAGACTGCGGGAGGAGTTCAGGGGCATGAGGGAAGCCTGACAGGTCATCCTGCTCGGGCATTGGGTGGAAGTGGGGAAACGCCTCACTCAAGGGCCCCCTTTCTA